>NC_090873.1:32134418-32141918 GCF_036669935.1 Montipora foliosa
AGAAGGAAAATCGTCTGGCATTAGGCAAAGTAGAATCCATAGATGGAAAAAAAAGGATTAAGTGTCTAGTCGTATTGGCGCTGGAGCACTAACCGGGGACACTGTAAACTGAAATTAACGAATATTAAGGCAAGTCAAGTCAAGTTTCACCTGACGTCACAGCAGCCATTAATGGTGCAAAGAACAATAGAGAGAATGGTCTTTTGGGAATTTGACTCTATTATAATGCTAAGCAGAGCCATAATTTGCTATTGTTTTGGGCACCAGCATGGCTGTCTCATCATGTGATTGAAAACCTGCATCTACAGGTACAAGGAAGGAAAGGAGTAAAGAAATCATGTACACGTAGGTGTTGTTAATGATTTCGCCCCTAAGGGGTTGCCGTGTAAAATTGTCCTGCGTTTAATTAAGACAATAAATTCTATAGGTAGCTATTTGATAAGGAATTTAAGGGGTCCCAAGAGGTGCCCCATTGACGAGTGAAATTGCCTGGAATTAGACAGGGTAAAATTTATAGGTGGCTGACCTCAGGAGGTTACATTTTCTCATATTTTGGAACCTGGCATAACCTCAAGTTCTATTATGATAATTCTGAAATTTTTTTTGGGCTAGACTTTTAGATCCAAACTTAACCCATTCTCAATGCTTTCTCTTATCATGTCACATTAAATGGGCGTCACAGACAGTAACTATTGATATTCCTGGTCCACCAAGCAAGAGACTTAAAAGGAATCTGTCAATCAACTCAAGGCAGGATATGGTAAGAGCTTAAAGACACAAATTTACATGTATGTGGTGAATCAGTAGGTGCGTCTGCAAGTCCCTCTAAATATAAGATTAAAATTTCCAAGCTCTAATTACTCTTTCACTCCTCAACTGATCCCCATGTATGGGTAAAATTGTCTGGTGTTACACAGTTAAGTCTTTAAGAATCTTTCATGCAGAAGTTGTCAACTGTTTCACTCGTGAGCTAGCCCCCATTGACAAGTAAAATCATCTGACAAAAGACGGAATAAAAATTTTAAGTCTCAGTGATTCTTTAGGAGGGAAAGGTTTAATTAACAATTATTCCACGAGTGCGCGTTGGATATGAGATGGTAAATAGCCAACGAGACACGTAGCGCCGCGTTAGCTATAACCAGTCTCATATCCAACAAGTGCAAATGGAATAATATTTTTATTAAATTCCTTAAACTCCAAAAATTTGGAAGTATGAAATAGAAGCGAAAATAGCGTGAAAATCCGAGCGAAATCGAAAAAACTTTAGTTGATGGAGATGCGATAATGTCTAATACCTTGAGGTCAGACATACATAGACTCATCACAAGAGCATTTCTTACCTTTTAGCATACTTCTAAATGCCAGAATTTATCCAAACTAATTCCACAAAAAAATTTTTTCTTCTTTTTTGGCTTTCAGAGAGAAATTTCGCTTTCCGCCGAAAAAAAATTAGCTTAGCAAAGCTTAGCGCAATCATTTACCATATAAGGTCAAACTAAGGTATATGAGCTGATGACCGAGATTGAGTGAACCAATCACAACATGCGAAATGCATTATTCGAGGTTGAAAATTTAATAACTTAAATTAACCTCCAGCTCACTGCATTATAGGTGGTAGTTTGGTGGTGTGGACACAGTGAAGAGGCATGGCCTTGGTCTCCGATGACAGGAGAGAAGGACAGAGCTAACTTCGTCATCTTTGGTGTGAATGGGTAAGTAACTACAGTCCCGGACAAAATTGTTGAAACACTTTACAATTTCTTGCCCTCCCACAATGTTGTTTTGGCAATTGGGCTCAGAAACTCGCGTTAAAACAACATTGTGAGGGGAGAGTGAGCTGCGAAAGCTTCAGATCTGTATAGTCTTGTATTGTTCCAACGAATTTTGTCACAGACTGTAGTTCTTGGTGAGGATGATGATCAGTCTGGGAGTCCCCACAAGTTGGTTATACCAGTGAACCTCTCACCTAATCTTCGTGTTACATTGGTCTGTCAGAGAGAGCCAGACGACTTTAAAATTTTATTGTCATACAGCAGCTAAGGTTTGGAACAATTTTGGCAATACTGTTAAAGTCAAAATAAACATTCTTGCACTAGAAACAAAATGTTGAAACTTTACTGATCTAATGACAAGAAAACACACTTTAAAAAGAAGAGGAAAAAAGGAAACTTTTAGGATATTTATTTTATTTTGTTTAACCCATTGACTCCCTTGGGTTCCCCTTTGACGAGTAAAATCATGTAGCGTTAGACAGAGTAAAGTCTGGCTGGTTTTGGCCGGTTTGGACGCCAAGGGGTTAAACAATATTCTTATTCGACATTTGCTCCAAGACAGAAAAATATAATCAAGTAAAGCGGTTTGATTGGGAGATAAATGACTGAACAGAACAAAAGAAACCAACATTGAGATGAAAATCATGCCATTCCATTTTAAATGCAAAATGAGAAGGTTAATATCATGCATGCAAGGTCTGATAACCATTAATGGTAACTGTGATTGCATCTCTTGAATAGTCCTAATTGCAAAAGTAGTTTACTCAACCAGATCTGAAACATTTTTCAATTTATTTTTTATCACCAGAGCCAAGATTGAAATGCTATGCTTTGCCAGGACAGAGTATGATCCAATCCATGCATCATTTAGGTTGGTTACACACCTTTCAGGTCAATTGTCTAGAATATGTATGTCCTCTTGGTTTCTTCTCCCCTCCCCCTACATTGCAGATCTACAGCGATGTAGTCTCTGTGTCTAGAATACTTCTTTTTGACAAGACAAGGCCATGGTAGTGGTCTCTTAAGATAATAACAATGGCCTGTGCCCTGTGGTTGCTGAATGAGATGCCCCGGGTGTCATAAACAATTTTGATTTTTTCAACGGTGACTTGAGAACTTGTCTTATTTTTAAAATTCTTTTTATTGAGTAGTCTCCTTAACAGCTGTCTTTGCATGACATCCCGAAAGACGGCTGTGAAGGAGACTATTTATTGAGGAACTGACACCAACACTAAATAAACAGTGTGACTCCCTCTGTGAGACGTTATCTGTTTTTAGACATTTCTTTTAAGCTCAATTGATATTTCAACTGTTTTTGTTTTTAGGTTCCTCATTCAATTTCTATCACATATTTTTTTAACGTTTGTGACATTCTTTAATATCCACTTTTTATACTGAAGTAAGATATATGTATGCTGATTTTTTATATTTTATTTGAACTTGAAAATGATCTCAGAAAGGTTTGAACATTCTTTTTTATTACTATATTTAGTTAATGTTAAAGAAACTACATGTACTTAATATTATATGGCTTGAAGAAACTTGAAAAATCTGAGTGCTCCCTAGTTAAAGACTTGTAGGTCAGCTAGCTTAAGTCGTTTAAACTACGTTTAATTGACAATATTTTTGTTCTGCTGTAGAAATGCTGCATTCTTACTCTGTTGTATTGAAGTAGAAGGCAAATGTCTGACTGATTAGAAAACAATAGCCTTTCGCTAATAAGGCAAATATGGTAAATGGAAGCAAGTCTTCCCTTAAGAAGGATCATGTGGGACTAGGCCATTAATAATAATTATTATTCTTGTCCTACTGTACTTATAGGAATGAAACATTGTAACAGTTATTGTCAAAATGTGTTTATCTATTTAGTTACAATCAGCCTCATCAAGTACTAACCTTGGAACAATCTTCAGCCGCCAGTGGAGATTCCAGTGTGGAGAGCTGTATTTATGAATACAATGGTACCAAGGTTAGTTCCCTATACTTTAAGGTGATTCGTAAGATTTTCTTTAAACTTTTCTTGCTTGTTCCCTACGTTATGGTGACTTGAAAATGTGCAATTAAAAAAAGTGGTCACCAAGCTCGTTTGTGAGATATACAATGTAACTTGCTCAAATTACTCATTTAATCATTGCGGCTTCAGCTATCAAGGACAAGTTTGTGCCATGGGTTCATGCTATGTCTTGCATGAACAGGAAGCACAGCTTTGACGTAATTCTTGAAATAACAAAACAGGTGTATTGTATTGTTCAAAAGGAATAATTTAATGTTTGTTTTATGGCACAGGCACACGTCTTGAAAGGTACCGACTACAAATATTCCTGGGGTGTGTGATCTCGAGGAGGCAATTTTGTGTCCACGAGTGATGGCTATGAATATTTTTTTCCCTGGAACTATTTTTGCTGACGAAAATTTTTTAAAATTTTTTTATGGCATTAAAAGGAGGAGTAAGAGAATAAAATTATGCCAAAAAAAAGATAGGCCACCAACCTCGTTTTGGAGAAAACAGAAAGCTAACCAAATACCTGATGGTGCGGTTTCACTTTCACTCTCGGACTGAAATGACACTTTAGCATCATCAAGGCTATCACACGACTTTTTGTTTTGCGAGAATCTAAAAAGGTTTTTGTTTTGCTCTTTACTTCTGTGCTCTGAAAACGGCCATTCTTCTTTCTAGCGAGCTTTCCTGCATGAAAGGTCGCCATTTTGAAATGCTTTTGGCCACGTTCGATATATCAATATTCACACATGGTTACGAGTCTTTATGGTTAAATTTAAACATTCTTTTGTTTAGAAATATCTGTTGAGACTTGTAAGACAAAGAAACGAGAACTGAGACGTGAAAGTTTGACCATAAAGCCTCTTAGTCATGCCTTAATGCCAATGTGGCCTACGCTGTGTTATGCGCAGAACGGGATGTGCAGTCCAATACTAGGAAATCACCTTAAACCCATTGACCCCTCATCTGCCCTAGGAAGCCCCCAGTTGACAAGTAAAATTGTCTGGCATTTAAGACAAAGTGAAACCTTAGCCCCCTCTCAGAGCTCTCCATTGACTTGTAAAACCACCTGGCATTGGACAGATTAAAATCAATTAATGTCCCTCCCATTTGGGATTAAGGGTTAAAAGAGTTAAGAGTACAATAACCAAAAAACTGAGATACACAAAGTATTTTAGTCAAAAATGGCTTTCAGCTTGGGGAATGCAGAAATTATAGGAAACTATTTGCTAAAGGAGGGTGGCATATTCCCATAGATCTGTCATTACCCTGTGTGGCAGACTGGTTTCCTTGATTTGCCTCTCTCTAGTCACAGTGAAGGAAACTCATAAATAAAAATTGTGCAAAGCTTTTCCATGCTGTAATGTGTTTATTCCATAGGTACTGAGACTTTTATTGTGTAGTGAGAGAAATTTATTTTTCCCACAAATGGAGTGGGAAGATGAAGCAATAAAAAATGGTTGAAAATCGCTCAACCGACAACTTATTTAATTTAATAAAATTTACAACACTTACCGTGTTTAAAATATTCTAGAGTAGACCAAAGTGAAGAGTGTTGTTTAGCCAGAGTGTATTTTAAGAGTGCCACAGGACTACACATACAGAGAAAACCCTTCTTGTTCAATGTTTATAATTCGTTGCTTGTCAAAGCTACCGATGCTTTGGGTTTATTTCCCTTTCCTTGCTTCTTTAGTTGTTTTTGTTTGGACTGAAGAACTTTTCTGGTTTTCTCAAATTCCAATTTGTTTATTAATGCGTGTGGAATAGCCCTTTTTCTTCAGGTACCTTTTGAAGCTCAACTAATTATTTCGAAGGAATTTTTCATCTTTGGTGTGGACTGTGGACGGAGATGATAATTAAATTGGCTGTTGTATTTGTTCAGCTCGACCGCTTCAATAACTTCCATTTTCCAGTCTTTGACCATCATTTTCAAAACTCTTTCAAGCAATCTTACATGTACATCTACTGCTGTTTTTTGAGTGGTACATGTATTTTTGTTTTCTGACTTGTTCTAAAATAAATTCTTCAACTGAGCAAACAGAAGCAAACCTAGCTTCCCTCAGCCATTTTTCAAAGTGCACGGCTTTTGTGCAACAGCTGTCAGATGACGTTCCATCCGATACGTTCATTCATTACTTGTGAAATGGTATTGTTTGTGTTGCTGATTGGACAAAGGACATTCCTTAACAGTGAAATTTTGTCGTTCATGTTTCTGATTAGCAACATTTAGAATCAGTATGAATTTTATCCACTACAATTTTCGTGGATGAATCTCAGTACCTATGAAATAAAGGAAACCTCTGCATGGATCTCCACAATGTTCTGTCATGCATGTGACACATGACATCAATGCAACTTCACTTCCACTCTATTCACTATTGGGTAGGTATTAAAATTCAAACTGGTTATAGCAAGTTTTAAACTGGTTAAAGGTTTTAATTCATTATTTGTCCAAAGTTCAAGGAGATCAGGCCATGCAGCGGTTTCCTTTTCTTCTCTCTAGATAGGGAAATGAAGGAAATCTCTGCACAGCAGGGTAATCTGTAATCAAAGGAGATGATATATTTTTAAGAGGTAGAGTGATGAGTTTCAATCAGGTGTCGTAAAATTAAAACCCAAGTGATTACTTTGGCCAATCAAAAAGGACAGAGGCAATCCAGTTAACCAATCAAAACTCGAAGTAATTATACTTATCCGACATAAAGCGCAGGAAAATGTGCATGGTTGAGCCACAATAATTTGGTTTTGGTTTGACTTCTGATTGGTTGAAAAAGTGGCGTGAAAACTTTGAACAGATCACTGAGTAAAGTAATGCAAAACCATTTAGAAATTCACTAATTACTTTTGACACTCAATTGAAAACTGCTCTAAGTAAAAAAAAAATGTAAATTGCTCCTGATAGTGTTGGCCAGAACAAATAGTTATATGACCTTGCTGTTTTGAGTTTATTAGATGCTCTACTGCCAAGCCATGGAAGGCTTGTATTATCAGCTATTGAACTACAATCAATTGCAAAAAGAGTTGAAACACTCACTGTTAATAACCGTACGATGCGTGTCATTCAAATCCGGTGCATCCCAACCCCCCCTCCCCCCCCTGAAACAAAGTTGTTTCCATCTCCACTTGGCATTCACACTAAAGAGTATCAACATTGAAAAAAGGGGAGAAAAAAGGGGAAGGGGAAGGAGGGGCATTAGGACTTTTCTTTTGAACTGGAAAAGGGATTTTAGGAAGGTGAATTTTCGATTCAGTGTCTCAACCTTTTTGTAAATGCTTGTAGGTTTTTGTGGCATTTATAAATTATGTCCCGCATACAGCTTACAACCTACTTTAATTCTTCTCTTGCCTTGTCTTTAGACTATAACCATCTATGATCGTAACTTCTAAGTATTCAAATACAAAGAAAACTTTAAAGAACCAAACTATGTGAACACATACAATACTTCAGTTATTACAACGAAGAATGCAAAAGTGAAA
Source organism: Montipora foliosa (assembly GCF_036669935.1). Classification (NCBI taxonomy): domain Eukaryota; kingdom Metazoa; phylum Cnidaria; class Anthozoa; order Scleractinia; family Acroporidae; genus Montipora; species Montipora foliosa. Next base: position 32,141,667 of record NC_090873.1, read on the forward strand.
GAATTAGTTCACAAAGAAACTTAAAAATGTCTTTTTATCCAACAGATTGAAAGGGTAGCCAGCACTACCATCCCAGTTAAAGGTATTCAACAAAACAATCTTTTTCATCTGATCTCACTTTCTATACAGTGACTTACATATAAAATGAGGCCTTATTTTTCATTGCCTTGTAGCTCCTGTAGTTGTTCAAAGAAGGAACCACTCAGAAGATAAACTACTGTTGGGCTGTGAAGACGGCACATTAGTAAGTCA
>NC_090873.1:32144418-32164418 GCF_036669935.1 Montipora foliosa
TGCTTGATGCTTGCTAAAATCGTGTCATCAATCAGTGAGCTAAGGAGTTGGTGACCTAAATATTGGTAGACAGACGAGGTGAAGGTCAGAAACACCTTGAAGACAAAGATTACCATACCACAATGCAAGATCAGTGAACCTTTTGAGCAGCACATCAGAGTAATAATTGCCACAGAAGCTTGAGAGTCCCAAAGCCACGGGAAGCTTCAGTGTTGTAATCTCTCACCCCTGAAGTGGCCCCCAATGACAATAATATAATCTGGTGTTTGACGGAGTAAACTCTTATCAGGGAAGGTTTGCGGGATCAAAAACTCTGGCCAAACCAACACTCAGGGTCTTTAAATAACTGAGGAGAATGTGCTGCCTTTGTAATGACAGCTGCAAATGGCTATCGACTATCTGGTGTTCTCAGATAAGGGTAATAAACCATAGGCCCTGTCAAAATCCCTTCAATGTTTGTAACTGTCTGGGACGTAAAAGAACCCACAAACTATTCACAAAAAAGTAGGGCATGGATCGACTTCCTAGAGTTGTGGTCTGTCTTTTGTAGTATGTCATGATCGGGAGGGTAATTGCTTAGAGCTACACCAAGCTCTACTACAATCCAAGGGTAAATGATGATGATGATGATGATGATGATGATGATGATGATGATGAAGCGGCTTTGTTTAAATGCAGATTCCACTTCTTATTCAATGGCATCCTGGTGATTCGGTGGTTCTTGTCTGCAGTGCACATGGAGATATTCAGGTATTGTCCCCTAGAATGATAGTATACAACTGAACTGAATAAATAATAGAAAAATTTTGGTTATGAGAAAGGACCTTATTATCCTGCTTTTCTGGACTTACAGTGCTGTATCTGGAATAATTGAGTTGGGCATAAATCGTATTGTAATGCTCTGTAAAATATCAAATATTTAGCTTGATAGTGAGGCAGTGAGGACAAAAACGATAGAAACACGTAGGAATGAATGTGAACAATATTTGCATATCATCCACTTTGTGTTTGTCCCCTAAACCTCTCTTTCAAGCTGAATTTTAATATATTGAAAAAAAGGCCTGTTCAACAGGACGTGAACAATCATTGATTGGAAAATCAATATTGATCAAGTGATGCCAGTCATTGCCAAGTAGTCAATTGATATTTCTAATCGATAACAAATCACTGCTGAAGAAATTTGTGATTTCCATGGATAATCAATTTTTTATTGATTATCGATACCAATCGATTGTCTTAATACGAGGTATAAACAGAGTCCTGTTGAAAAAAAAGCATAAACAGCATCTGTCAATGAAAGGAACATGGAGGAATAACTGTTGATGTAACAAGGTGTGTCGCAGCTGTTGTTGACTTGTGCTCTTTGTTAGCACTATTTGAAACCAAACAAGCAATCAACTTACGTCAAACATTCAAACTACATGTAGTGTATGTACGCGGGATGCTTACAATTTTTTTTAATGCCAATCAATGGCAATCAATGATTCATGACCACAATCACTTTTGTGTGATCATCAATCAATCATTGATTGGCCAATGCCAGTCAATGTCAATTAACTAACAGGGAATTGATTGGCATGGATTGATTGGTTGATTGATTTTCCAATCATCGATTTCAACGATTGTTCACGTCCTGATTCAACTAGGGCCAAGTGGATTTTGTAGAATTGTTTGTTTGATTGGTTTATAGAGGTAATGGATGGATTGGTCAATAAAATCACGTATGTTTTTGTAAAATTTGTTCTTGTACCTTCAAGGGTAGAATTTAGCTGTTGCCGTTGAGACAGGCAAATTACATTTCCCTGATGACATGGCTTACATATTTATGTTATTTGCAGGTGTTCGACATGGCGCTAGCTCCAGTTCTTATCCAACTTGTGGCAGAAAATCCTTCTCCAAAGCATACGCTGGAACTCAGGAAATTTTTAATGTGAGCTAGTCTAATATTCCCAAATGCACTAAATCCCCATTTTTTTCTTAAGAATTAAAACTTCATTCTTAATAACTGTGCAAATATTAATCCAACTGATACCTGTACAAAATGTCTGTATAATGCTCTTAAAAAAAACCCTTAAAATGTGCAAGACATCAACCTCGTTTCCAGGATCTCTTTAGACAATGGAGGCAGAGCAGAGAGACCCCGGGACCGAGGTTGCTAAGACATGTCTTTGATTCATAAATTCGTTAATAATTCGTGAGTGAAACAGCCTATCAGATCATCTAGAAAACGTCAAAACCGCTAAACCATTCCTCATTAGAGTTCTTTAGAAGCATACTGATAAGGCTTAGCTTGTTTTACTTGTATGCTAGTCTTCTCTCATATTTTGAACCTTTGTTTGGACTGAAGGACACTTTTTTGTGGAATGTGTTTGAAGCCATTCAATAAAGTTGCAGGTGGTGTTTTATCGGGTCTAAGCCCCTTCGGGCTTCAACTTGTGGTTTAAAACCTGATAAAACACTCCTGTTCATTTATTAACCTATTGACTTCCAGAGGTTCCCCATTGACGAGTAAAAGTCTGGCTGGTTTAGGCCAGTTTGGACATCAAAGGGTTAAACAGCACATAATTATTGCAGAAGGAAACATGATAAGATTTTTTGATGGTTGCAGTTATGTAAATAACTCAATCACTTACTAAAGGAAAGCCTGAAAAAAGATAGATAAATGCATGGGTTTAGGTAGTTTCTGAAGAAACAGTGGTTCTGCCTCATTGGCAAAGTGAAACACAGAAATGAGTTTATCAACTGAGTCAACTGATATAATGGTAAATTGAAGGCTGACATTTCAAGCATTAGCCCCTTGTCAGAGCCAGTTGTTGACGGGCTGATCCCGCGACGAAAAACAGCAGTGGTCTGTTTACTGTATCAACTTAGTTGTTAACCCATTGACTCCCAGGGGGCGTTAATAGACACAGGAACGGAACGGAATATACCAGAATAAACTGGAATATGGCGGAATAACACCAGATTCAAACGAAACGAATAAGAATGGTACAGGAATATACCGGAACCAGCTGGAATGATACAGGAATGAGGCAGAATGACAACCAAATAAATCCGAATATAGCAGAATGAACCTGAAAATGCCAAAATTTTGTGTTTTAGTTCAATTAAGGGCCGACCAATTTTCGGTTTTTATCAGCTTTTGTTGTGTCTCGTGATTCCATAAGGGAATTGCACATGTTTTTGCCTTTTGTAACATTTGGAGCACTTCAGTCATGAGCAAAATTTTACAGGTATATCCGTCGCTAAATGAATAATTATTATTTGTTCTGGAAGTAATATTTTTTTTTGTGAACAAATACAGTAGCAAGAGAAACAGAATGTTATCCTAATTGCGTTTATCTATGGATCTTGGAGGCCTCTTTAACCGTGCTAGTCAAAAAAACCCTTTTTCATTCTGACAGGTTAATTGTATATTGACCAATCACAATCAAGTTCAGTGAACCACAAACTAATTACCGTAACGGTTGCTGCTTGCCTGCTTCCCGTGACCGACATGTGATGGAGATATATGGAAATAGACTCGCGCAAACTGGAAAACTCTTTTCTCTTCCTGATTCGGTTGGCAATAATACCATTGAACCTGGACGCAGTGATGTGATCCTTGTTTGAAGAAAGAAGACTCAGAAGCACAGAAAAAAGATTGATTACTGATAATATATAGATATGAAAAATATTTTTTCTTTTCTTTCCGCAAAACAAAAAGTGATTGGACTACTTTGCAATTGTGAGAACATATCGTGACTTGTTCCAGCCTTGTTGCTTCCCCTTTAATGTAAACTATTTTTTTCTTTCAGTCTCTCTATTCTGCATACTCATTCGTTCACAGTCTAGAATGATGAAAAAGTATGTTTTGTTCCTTTGTCTTTGTTTCGTTACTTTGTCTATGCTAATTAGCTTCATTCTGGTGTTCTTCTGATTCATTCTGCCTTGTTCTGGTACTGTCATTGTTCCGGTTTATTCTGGTACCATTTTTGTTCATTCGGTTTCAATCCGGTGTCATTCTGCTTTATTCCAGAGTCATTCCACCTCATTACAGCATATTCCGGTATGTTCCATTCCATTCTGTTCCTGTGTTTAGTAACGCCCACTCCCGGGGGTTCCCCTTTGACGAATAGAATCATCTGGTTGGTCATATCCCCTTGAAGCCTGACTTTTTCAGGATTTCCTTCTGTAAAATTCACACCTGCAATGATCTTAAAATCTTTACATAATGTGGCTGGTATTTTTAACTGGTCACAAGTCATTGTTTTACCAATACAGAAAGTATCCTAAACATTCATAAAAGCTAATCTTAGGCCTAAAATCTCACCAAACCTCCTGCTATGCATTCTAACAGTTTCATGATTAGCACCCATATTGGTGTACTAAAACAAGAAAATAATTAAATTTCTTGATTCATTGATTCCAGTAACATGGACTTGTGTAGTCATCTACCTTTGGTTTTAAGGGCTACCTATCTGCATAGTGTGACAAAGTACTTACATCTATTTTTGGTTAATTCAGTTTCTGTACAATGTTTTCCAGAAACCCAGTTAGGCTTGAGAGTGTATCTTGGTCATGTGATGCATCCCTTGGAAACATTGCTGACAACAGTATTGGTTGCTATGATAACTTGCTTATTTTGTTTGAGAGGTTGGTAAAATGTTTGTGTATGAATCTTTACTTTCAATAACACATTGGTTAGCAAATTGTTCTCAAACATTCAGCAAAATTGCTGGAGATGTCCCTGGTTAAACTTCTCGGCTGCACTTGTAATTTGCCACCTGGTTGTTGTGTTTTGTTCTTTTTCATTGACCCTAAAAATTCCCTATGGGGGAGTGGTCAAGTAAGTATGTACATGTATGTATGTATGTATGTATAAGTGAATGGGTTGTAACACTGGTATCCTAAGTGAATGGGTTTTGACACTGGTATCCTATAGACAAACATCCTCTACCAAGGCGTTTGTTGCCCTTTTTGAAAATCGTAAACAAACCAGCCCCTCAATATCTTGTCAATAACCTTGATCCCTAAAGTTTTCACAATTTTACATACCAGCTCCTAGAACTACATGTAGATAGTTCAAAGAGACACTCTATTATAAATTCTATGAAAGTTTTTGGAAGTCTCAGTCCCAATACTTATTAAAAACGTAGATGGAGTGTGAGCATTTATAGCTTTATAGATTTTCTTAATTTGTTTTCCTCTTCGAGTGATTGCCAGGAAATGCTCAATATATTCAACAAGGTCATACATATCGGTCTTGATATTCTTATGCCTATCAAGAGAGTGCGCGTAAATACGCGTGATGCGCCATGGATGACTGATAATCTAAAATCACTCATCATCAAACGACAGAAAGCGTTTCACGAACATGGAGGGGAGTCACCACAGTATAAATTCTACAGAAATACAGTCAATCGCGAGAGGAAATCAGTTAAGTCTTCATTCTATCAACTTAAGGTGGAGCATATGAAAGAAGAAAACCCTAAAGTGTGGTGGAAAGAAGTCAAACGCCTCTGTGGAGCAAAGCCCAGCGCCGGCAATGTTACTAGTCACATTCATATCGAAGGGATCGAGGATATGAGCTATGAAGAACTAGCTAATGTTATTAACCAAGCTTTTATCAAGCCTCTGGAAGAATACCGCCTCACCCAGCCGCTGACCAAGCTTCCCGTTGATGAAGATTCGCCAGAGCTCCTCCAGGTTTCTGCGTTGCGAGTAATGAAATTACTTGCCTCGTTGAACCCGTCCAAAGCGTGTGGTCCGGATGACATCCCGAATTGGCTTCTAAAGGAATACGTGGAGTTGTTGGCGTTCCCCGTTAGCAAGATCATTAACGCTTCTTTCGAAGAGCAAAGTCTCCCGAGGATTTGGAAGTTTGCAGACGTTTCCCCTTTACCCAAGGCGAAACCAGTTGAAGTTCTCAAGAAGCAGCTTAGATCTATCTCTCTTACACCGTGCTTGTCGAAAGTTGCTGAAGACTGCGTCGTTGAAGATTATGTCAAGCCCGCGGTGCTTCAAGTCCTGGACCCAAACCAGTATGGTGCAGTTCCAAAATCATCTACCACCCAAGCACTTATTCACATGGTTCATCATTGGTCCAAGGAAACAGATGGAAATGGTGCAACCGTAAGAGTGACTCTCTTTGATTACCAAAAAGCTTTTGATCTCATTGACCATAAGATCCTTGTAAATAAGTTATGTAAGCTTAGTATACCAACTAGAATAATTAATTGGATAATCGACTTTCTCTCTGATCGTTTCCAGAGAATCAAACTCTCTGAGGGTTGTTACTCTGAGTGGGGCTCAGTTCCATCCGGTGTCCCTCAGGGGACGAAATTAGGACCGTGGTTGTTTCTTGTTCTCATCAATGATCTAGCAATTGACAATGGTATAGCCCATATATGGAAATATGTTGATGATACGACAGCATCTGAAGTAGTAATCAAGGGCAGAGCAAGCAACGCCCAACAAATTGCAGATAATGTAGCAAAGTGGTCCACAGATAATAGAGTCAAATTGAACAGTGATAAGTGTAAAGAACTTAGGATTTCGTTCGCAAAGAAGGGCTCACATTTTGCACCTATTGTTATAAACAACGAGGAGTTAGGTTTGGTGAATAGCGCCAAATTGTTGGGTGTTACCATATCGAATAACCTCACGTGGAACGAGCACATTAATGAGATCATTAAGAAAGCGTCCAAACGCTATACCTCTTGCATCCGTTCCATTCTGACCTACGCATCCCCAGTATTTTTCTATGCTCTTCCAGAGTACCTCAAGAATGAACTAGAACGTTTTCAGAAAAGGGCTCTTAGAATTATTTGCCCTGGACATTGTTATAATGACGCAATGGAACTTGCCAACATTGTTCCAATTAGTGATTATATCTTAGAGATTTGCAAGCAAACCTTTGATAGGATAATTAATGACTCTTGTCATTGATTACACAGTCTAGTCCAACAACGTGGACCCTCACAATACGCTCTTAGGCGCACCAGGCGTTTTTCGGTTCCGAAATGCAAGACGGAAAGATGCATGAATACTTTTATCATTAGATCATCTATTAATTATTTATAATGTTTTATATTATTACTATTTTATTAGAATTAATCATTATTATATTTTAACGTATTTATAGATTTTAAAAGTATGCAATTCGGCTTGTAAGCTGCAATATATTTTTATAATAAACTATCTATCTAAACTATCTATCTATCTATCTTATTCTTGCAGTGATCATGATAATTTTAATGTTACAAGAATTTGATATATGTATCGGGTTTGTTCCTACTAGTTTGTTTATTTTTATTGGCATGGATTTTTCCCTTTTTTTTTGTTTCATTTTTATTTTTATTTTATTTTATTTTATGGCATATCAGTTTTTACAGTCATTAATCACATTTAGGGCTGTAAGGTAGAATGCAGCATTTTTTTCTCTGTAATAATGTGCCCTGTGTTGTAGTTGTTGTTGTTGTTGTTGATGACTTGATGGTACCCCTTATCCACCAGGCCTTGGTTGTTCAAAAGGTGGATAGTGCTATCCACCGAATTAATCATTGTCCAGCTGATAGAGGGGTTTTCAATAATTATTGAGTGTCGAAAGTAATTAGTGGATTGCTTTGGTTTTGCATTACTTTACTCAGTGATTGGCTCAAAGTTCTTGCACCACTTTTTCAACCAATCAGAAGTGAAACCAAAATCAATCATGGGTCGCATGTGCACATTTTCCCACGCTTTGTGTCAGCTACCAGGGCATGTGTAATTACTTTGAGTTTTGATTGGTTTACTGGATTGTCTCTGTCCTTTTTGATTGGCCAAAGTAATTACTTTGGTTTTGGCTTTACGACACTCGCTCTAAACACATTATCTTAATAAGAGTCTTAATAAGAGTCTTCATGCCAATGTGTTGTTACAGAGGCCCCCTGTGCCTTTTGAGATTAGAACTTGGTGTTCTCACTCATGGGAGACTTGGTACAGTTGAGATGGTATCTGAATACATGCGACATGATCAGCCTGAGGAGGTAATGTACTTACTGAACAAAGCTGAGTCCAGGATATAATATGTTGACTGGTATGTAGGGGAGTTAGTCGCCAGATCTACATTGTAAATGCAAATAAATCACTCCAGCTTCAGCAAACATTGTAGTTTGGTATATTTTATTTTTAATCATGCTCTTATATTTTTACTACGGTATATACTGGTCATTATACACATTCTGCTATGAGGGAGTTGGTGTTTAAGTGAATGACCCATCACATGCGCATGTGATGTTACAAATCTTTCAGGACAATAACTTTGCCAAGCAAGTATTTCTTGACTCCAATACAACTTTTCCTCTTGATAAATAATTGGCAAAATTAATTATTGACAGTTTCATTATTCTTGTACACCACATATATGGCATGAAAAGTAAACTATGTTCTGGAAAATGGCAAATTGGTTCTCCTTAGGTGGAGAAATTTATATCCTAAATGTGTTTAGAGGCACTAACAATAACCATATATATTTTGGTGCCTACAATTTCTTCCAATTCTATAAGTAGGATGAAAAACATCATAGCTGTTGTGGAGTTGGACTGGCACTTGCATAATAAATCAATCTCTGAAAAACTAAGTCCTTGCAACTTTGAAACATTTGATATCCATTTTACACTTTACATTGTATCTTGTATGATCTCAAATTGAGCAATTTGGTTTGTTCAACAGGCTGTCAACTTTCTGAATAGTATAAATTGGAATACAGAAGGCAAAGCATGTTTTGCTTGCTTGACACTCATCATGAATAATCTTCTGAAACTTCCACTTAATTCAGAGAGAGAAGGTACGAAAACAAGAGTAGTAACACAAAACTCAATGCAATAATTCGTGGTATTTGTCATAGTTCACCCATGACGTAGCCTGTTTACGGCTGCCTGCTCTCGGCTTTACATGGGCTTCCGTGACAACGATGATAAGCTAGTTGCTTTGCAGTGGGCAAAAACAACAACTGAAAAATCAGTCTTAGGCACGATTTGAACGCACAACCTCTGTAGCACTGGTCAGATTCTCTCAGAACAAATAACATTACTTGTCCGAAGAAACAAAGTATAGGCTCTTCTTGTTACTTTTGTTATTTTTTCCCTAAGTCATTCTTTTCCTATGTGTGCAGAAGAGTTCATTCTTTTGCCAAAAATGTTATTTAATTATTTATATTCTCAGTGATCTTTTTTCTTCTCATTTAGCAATAATAATTATTGTCATACTTATAAGTCATATGGTGAACAACTGGTTTTTTTGGGTGGAAAAAGACTTCTCAGGTAGCACTGGAACTGAAGAACTCTTGATTTAAAGGGCATCACAAATTCCACTAGACCCTGAAGGAAACTTTGCATCATGAAACTTTGCAACAAAAATTGGCTAAAAACACTTGACAAGATAATTTTTTGGTGCAGCCTTTTTTTTTTAAACTGACCTACATGACAGCCTCTTTATGGAAAAATTATGTTCTACTAACTACAGTGCTGTATATTTTAAAGGTTTACTTGAGGAAACACTGGGAAGCTTTTATGCCCCCAGTCGACCATTATCAGATGCAACTGTGTTGGAGTTCAGAGATTCAATTAGCAAGCTCTCTAGAAGATTCTTCCATCAATTGCTTAGGTACTGATGCCAAAGCAAATTCTCATGCTTCTTTTAGACCTTAATATTTGCATTTAGGGAAGAACCCGTAGAGTACTTTGACTTTTGTCCACTGGGAAGTTCATTTTTTGTGAAGGTTGGGAGGCTGGTGTTGTAATAATTGAAGTTCCTGGGTCCACTTACAAGCCACTAACTGACTACACTTGATTATGGTAACAAATCCAATTCAACCAATGCGTTGACCCACTGACATGCAACTGACGGGTGCGCAGACTGTCTTTCTCCAGTTGTTTTTTTTTCTACCTAAAGTTTCATTCCCTTTAAAAGCTGCAGAGATGGGACAATTCGTTTATTTGCAAGACTGAGAGACATTATTCTTGAGGTTTGTTGTGAATGTAGATTATTCTGTTCTAGGTATAGGAGGTTTGAGAAAGCATTTTTACTAGCAGTTGATATTGGTGCCAAAGACCTATTCATGGTGAGTTGATGTTTTTTTGTTCATTACAGTGGAACCCCACCTTACGGCCAACCTCGGTAATATGGTCACCTCGTTATTGCGTCCTCTGTTTTTTGGCCTGGCAAAACGGCCATACATTCTTTTATAGAAGACCCTTGTTAATGCGGTCACCCGTTAATATGGCCAATGGCCACAATTTTAAATCCCAAACAGTAGAATCCTTTATAATTTCACCCCGTTAATACGGCTACTCGCGCTAAATTAAGAAAACCAAAACGCTTGTGACATGTCAATTTCATTGACCTTTGTTGTTTACCACTGTAATCGAACAGTGGATTTACTTTACAAAGTACTGAAAGCAACACTCCTCCCTGTTTTCATTACAAACATGATCGTGACACTACTGTAACATCCAGTAAGGCAAATCGCGAAGGGATTAAGTCATTGTCTTTCCGCCAAAAACACGATTGGTACTTAAGTCTTTCAGTTACGTAATTACGGCAGCTTACGTTTTTTAGAAGCACAGTAAGTTGGGCCTGTTCTTGTTTTGAGTTTAGGCTCAGAATGTACCGTACACTTGACAATTTTAAGCGTTTTACCTACTGAGTGAAGTTTCAAGTATTTTATACAATTGTTTTTTGTACATTCCTGTTGTTTATTGAAGAGAAAAGTTGTGCTGGAAGTGCAAATGTGATACTTGTCATTTCGGCCCTTTAGTCATGAATTTCACCCTGCCCCAGTAATATGGCCACCCCGTTAATACGGCCACATTTTTTCGGGCCTTTGATGACCGTAATAACGGGTTCCACTGTATTTTGTACTTCAAGCATATAACTTAGATTTCTTTGTATGGTAAGTACGATGCTAGCAGTTCATTAACAATAATAACAACTGTACATGTATTGAATTGTCAATTTTATTTCATGTTGTGGCACTTATTGGGGACACTGTTCAGAAATCAAATCAACTCATATCAAATCATAGGTTGGTTTTGAGGAGAGGGGAAAACCAGAATACCCAGAGAAAAACTTCTTATTATCATATGCCCCGTAAGGCCCCGTGCATGCATTCATTGCAAAACTATTGGCAAAATGCCTGTATGAGGGCCATATGCATTAGCGCGAGCTGGGCTGGAAAGAAGCCGTACGACCTTACTAGGAACACATACTGCTCCGTGTGATGCAATTTTAGGGGATTTCGTCGCTTTGAGACACCCAAGTAATTTACAGCCAGAAAAGCAGATGAAAACAACATATTAGATAAATTCTCTGTGCACATTTTTTTTTGTGGTAGTGTAAGTGCACTACCACACTGTGTCACCGGGTTGTATGAGTGTAAGAGTGTAAGTTCGTGGTGACAATAGGCCTGCAGTGCGTGCATAACTCACGAACATAAACAGGTCTCTTGGAAGCGTGCTTGAGTTCAACGAAATGAGACCCAAAATTGGCAAGAACTTGTGACGCTGATGAATAATAAAGCAGCTGCTATTTCCAAAACGATGGAATTACCTGGTGATAAATAACCTCAAGAGTTGGGCGATTGTGTTCTTTGTGTTGAATTCGCACATTTCTTGTCAATCTTCAAAACACTTGAAAGAAAAAAAAACTAACAAAAACAAAAACCCGGTGTCTTGCCATCATTTTTACACAGATGTATCCTGTTTCACGAGTAAACATGGAAGGTAACTTGATCACGGCACTCACTGAATTCAATGTTACTTTCGATTTTGCAATTTACTTGTGTAGCCAAAACTACAATAGAAAAACTGAACATAGCAAAAATCTCCTAAAATGTTTTTCGCTGATGGTAACTTTTTATATCCTCGGTTCAAAATTTAAGTTGTTTTTATGTCGCAAATTTTGTTGATGATGACAAAATAATTTATTCTCGATCGATATTTCCTGAAAACACTCCTTCTGCTCTTCCTAAAACCTGTGTATCAATATTTATATACTTTTGCATCTAAAGTTGTTTTGCATAAAGAATGTTTCTGACAACGAGTCATGCGGCAAGTCATATATATGTTGAGGTCACCTATCCAAATACTAACCCTGCCCAACAGGGCTTAACTTCAGTGAACTTTTGTCTCAGAAAGCTGTCATAAGCTCAGAGTGCACGCTTAAACTTGTGGTGAAAAACAAGTTTTAAGGGAACTTGAAAATGATCAACATGTCGGCCTTGAAGCCGATGTTTCTCACTCCCCTTTTATTTTCTTCAATCTTTCTGGGATTTAGTATTTTACTAGTGACCACATGTCTTCTCAGGGGGCTATTTACCTAAGACATCTACCATGGCACTATAATGATATACGGTACCAAAACAATATCGGGCTACTTATTACGCAAAGATAACTTGAATCTCCTGGAAGACAAAACGCAGCTCAGTTGACAATAATACAGCGCTGTGTTACTGCACTACCACATGTACGCAATGTGTGCCTATTTTTTTATTTTGTCCTTATTTCATCTTCTGAGTGCTCTTAAATAGTGTAAAGAGTCCATATGATAAAATACTTATTGACTGAATTTAGGTCGGGCCGGACGGGGAAATATTTGGCCCTTAGTCATGGCGCACCGACTTCGCTGCGCTCAGTCTGTATGCCATGACCGAGGGCCAAATATTTTCCCGTCTGGCCCTCCCACTCAGTCAATAAGTTCATATTCTCCCCATGAAAGTCATACTAACTAAGCTTCTATACTGCTTCATACTATAACAGTACTAGTAGTGTGAAGCAGTCCTGGCTTTCAATTGAGATAGATAGATAGATAGATAGATAGATAGTTTATTGATCAAAAACATGGCAGCCATAAGCTGAATTAGGTATGATTTACAATAAAATCAGGAAAGCTTAAAAAATCTGAAAATATTAAAAGGAAATATTTACATCATTGCCTTATTCTCGGTTTCCACATGACGTCACGACCGCCTTGTTGGTGCCCCTAAACAAAGAAAAGGCGGCCATGTTGGTGCCCCGACCAAATCCTCCAGGAATTTAACTCTATTATTATGCAAATGCTTCCTTTTGTTTTCGTTGAAAAACATGGCTGTTGATCACGTGAGTGAAAACCAGCAATTATTGACATAGCCTACCCTACATTCTGTTGCACCACTATTTGGGACCTTTAGATTCTAAGAGGAGGACGAGAATGAGTATGAGATTTGACTGCCAGTCTTTGTTAGCAGCATCGGTTGGTCAGTTATTCTTATTGCTGGTAACTGAGCTTTTTCCTGATCAAAAAATACCAAAACTGCTACCGTGTTGGTGACTTGTTTTGACACGACAACATTCTTGCAAAAACCTCGTACTAAAATGACGATGGTATCGTGTTTTTCTCGCGAAAATGATGCTGGTTTGTGTGCGGTCATTGTTGTTCTATGAGAAAAATCTCATACTCGTAGTCATTCTCGTCCAACAGTAGAATCTAAAGCTCTCTAATATCTAAACTGATAACAACATAACTGAATCAGAGTCCTAGTCCTTTGTGCTCCTTTTCTGGCAAATTACTGGAATATTTCACAACTTCAGATTATTCTACCTAGGTCTATTAAAAAATGGCCCCTTGAACACATTTCCCCTTGAGAGTGAGGCTTATAGATGTTACTCTTTCTAATGCCAGACAATTTTATTTGTCAATGGGGTCTGCTATAGGAGTGATTGGGTTAATTAACAAAAGTTGTTACATGATGTAGCCAATCACAACACAAGACTTGACTGCTTCTGAAAGATATGCAATGTGTGATGATAGGGTTTTATTAATAAGCACTGTAACTCTCATTAGGACATTCACTACCTGGCCAATGACTGTGGCAATTACCCCCTGGCTGAAGTAGCAAAGCAAAGAGCTATACAAATTGATAATGAACCCCTCAGTTCAGGTATGTCAAAAGCATAACACTTTGAGCTGTGGAATGAACAAGAAAGGTACATGAATCTTTCCAAGCCATTACGATCATGAACAAAATTCTTTGGACATAATTTATTTGCAGTTGTAACAATGTTGCTCCGTCCTGTTGTTTTCTCAGACTTTTAACATTGTATTGGGTGGGGGAGAGGGAAAGACTGCACTCAATTAAGTTTTCAAATATGGAACTGCTTTGAAAGTAATACCGGTAATAATTATTCTGAAAATCATCAACAATAGATCACTTTCAAGAATACCATAATACTCTCTGTTTGCCCTCCAACATTTTGCATAAGCATTGTTTCAAGTTTCCCTTGAGACTTACAGTGGTGCTTATGCAAAGTTTTTTTTGGATGGCAACAAAGAGGATTATGGTATTTTTGAAAGTGGCCTATTTTGAGTTTTTCATGCCTGTTCCAAAGAATTTTTTACAATGACTGCAAAAATTCTTGTGCACTCATTGGCTAATTTTTATTGTCAAGAAGCGGACAGACACATAAATTTATAATTTATGCGATAATGATGCGATATTACTCGCGTCAGATTGCATTTTTGTCTCGCTTTATTCTCGTGTTTTGACTTAATTTTGACCCCTCTGCCTTTTTGTCATTGTAAAAAACAAATTGATGTCAGCTTTTCATGCATCTGTCCTGTTATTGAACATGAATGTCATCATAACATTGTCAAAGTAGCCTGCGGATCCACAGCTACTTTGACAATGTTATGACACAATTCATGATCAATAACAGGACAGACGCATGAAAAACTGACATCAATTTGTTAATTGTTCACAATTGTAGGATGAGTAGCGTTCCGTTTGGAGGGTTCAAGGCAAGAACCCAGGTTAAAGGGGATTCAGAGATCTATTATGTGGTTGTCAACGAAAACGCCACAAAATAAGAATATCATTGGTTAAAAGAGGAAAAATAATTGTGCTGCACGTGTGGTACACAGTTGAACACGTTTACTGCAGTCTACACAACAACAATGTGAAATCAGCAAGTTTTTGAGGTTTTAAGGGCCCACTGGCGTATTTTTTGGGGTGCGTTGCTAAGGATATAATGCTTAAGTAATTTGAGAGAATTTGGCATTATTTTAGTCAGTTTCCAACTTTTGTAAGCCAATGACCCTAAATATGACGTCATCATGCCACGCCCATGGTCACGTGACTGATAAAACAAAACTCTAAATTTGTCTCCGTGCTACGCAATTTGGGTATTTCATCGATGGTTTGATAATTTGTATTCGTTTTTGCATCCAGCCAAGCATAGTTTTCTTTTTGTTTTGAAAAATGTTCTTTTTAAAGACATAAACGACACTGAAATACCCATAACTTTTTCAAAAAAGATGATTTGAAAAAATCAATGCTTAGCTATATTCTGTATTATTTTGGGGGTGAAACGTGCCATGTAAAAAAAACTTAATTCAATTTAAAGTCCGCTGGAAATTTAGCTTTTTCTCAAATCAGAAGTCTGTTCGTTTATGCATGCTTCGATGGAAACAACAGTTCGTGTGGTGACTTCAGTTATGGGAAGTAACATTTCACTTCCTTAGCAACGCAAAAAAAATCCGTCTGTGGGCCCTTAACAACAATGTGAGAGTACAAATACAAACCTTTCATCCCATATTTTCACTCTGAAACTGCTTGTACCAACTTATTTTTAGGATCTACTTCACTCACATTGTAAGATTTGAACAAGATGGAATAATTGCTTAAGACATAGTATACAGTGTTCAACAGTGCAAAGTTCTATTTTGAGTGCATGTTTCCGTTGACATCTCCGACTTAGATCTTTTAGTCTCTAATTTGTGATTGGAACCTAGGACCTTCAAGCAGTATTCTGAGCTTTGTTAACTGAGCCAACAGTTCTGCAGTTAAGTAAAAGATTTTGCTTTAGATACCGGTGAGTCCTATGAAGATGAAGAGGATGACTTGTCATATGTTGATGATCACATGTCCAACGAAGAAAGCAAAAGACAAGTTCTTCATTACCATCAGAATGATGCGAACGGATACATGTGGAGTGACAAAGTTGCTGCTCAACACTTCATGCCGGTAGGAGAGGAAGATGATGACAGAACTGTATTGATGTTACAAGGAGCACAAAGAAGTGAGTTGAACTTTTCTTATGTCTATTGGCACAGTTATGGCCAAATGGCTTTGCTATTTTGAGGATAAAAGCATCATAAAAATCCTACAGTACAAAACTTAAAATCAATTTGCTTTTTGTATACATGTAATTTACAGTGTACATTTACCGGTACATGTACAAGTGTTGAATAATTGGCTAACCAACTGCTTTAAGTACTGACTGGCTCGTTGGTTGACTGACTGACCACAAATTGATCAAATGGCCAACAGCAGAGTAGCTTGTTGGTTTGTTGAGTGCATGACTGTACTGGCTAGCTGACTTCTCTACCAGCAAACCAGCTGGTTGGATGATACTCACTTACTGGCAGAACGAAAGCAATAATTATTGATCGGTTCATTATATGTTTGATTGATTGATGCTGAATATTTCTAGGTCGTCACCCTGGACAAGCTGCTAATGAGGTAGGACATTGAAAGAATAGTTATCATGAATGATGACAAATCTCGTAAAACACTGGCAGGTACAAAACACAGGTCACAGGTTGTTTTATCAATACAGAAAGTATCCTAAACTGATACATAAATGCTAACCTTAGGCCTAATTAGGCCTAAAAAAAGTTTTTAGGCCTAAGGTTAGCTTTTATGAATGTTTAGGATGCTTTCTGTGTTGGTAGAACAATGACCTACAGTGTATGACCTGTATTTTGTACCTGCTGCGTTAAACACTCAATTGATGTGTTGCAGACATAACTTTTTTTTTGTAGTTTTTTTGTCCCTTGTTTCATTAAAAAACATTTGTACAGTTGTGAATTGGTGCAAGTTATATTAAAGTTTTTTTCCTATCAACAGCTTGATCTTGATGAAATAGAAGAAAGAGAAAGCCCTGCAGGAAACCTTAAAATTGTTCATTTTGGTGTGGTGTAGTTTGGTTGTAAAATAAAATACTGTCCAATGAGCTTTTTTCCCGTAAATTGCAGCCTATTAATTGGGCACACTAAATACATGCACTGCATTACAACTGCAATGAAGTCCTGAGACATTCACGTACGCAAGAACTTTAAGCAAGAGCATGAAAACTGGCCAAAAATATATATTTCCCTTTTTTTAATCCTGTTGTGGTAGCCTTCAAGTTTGTTTCTCTTGCAACAGGGCTTTTCAAATATGAGGTATTGAAATAACCACCTCTCTAAATTGAAATTTAAGTGGAAGCTAATCCCTTATGAGGCTTGTGAGTTTTTCCAACAAAATTTGTTTTAAAACATCAATGATAAAAATAACATGACGTTTCGATTACTTCTCAGAAATTTAGGTGTGAAATGGTATAAATAAATTAAAACATGGGAATTGACGCATTGGACTAAATGCACAGAAAAATGAAACTTTCTTGGAAATGGATTCTGCTGAAGTGTTGAATTTCAGTCTTTTCTTTCGATTTAAAAGCATTTCGAAAATTAGACACTCAAGCTTCCCAAGGCATTTTAAGTACTTTGAAGTCTTTTCCAAGAAATACGATACATGCACATACAAATGGCCAAATTTGGAAGTTTTGGAAATGGACATTGCATTCTCCCATTGACTTCATAAAATGTTTCAATGTAACATTCTCAATAATTATTGCCATTCCATTTTGTATTCAAAAGTTTGTTTAATACCTATCTTGTATAATATACCGGTATTATCTTGAAATTATCAAAAAGTTATTTTATTTTAAGGCTCTTTATATTTAAAGTGATTTTTGTAATTCCAAGTTTTTTTTTTCCGTCCATGTTTGTTCATAAATGCAAGTGCGTTCAGTAAAACAGGTCAAGTGTAAGCAGGTTCTGTCCCCAATCAAGCACTTATTGTACAACTTAAAGGACATTGGTGCTTTTACATAGTCAATGCTATAAGGTGCAAAATGTAAATTTCCCATCATCAGCAATAAAACATTAAAGTATGAGTTTTGTTACTCAGTGTTTTACCTTTGTTCAATCCCTGATTTGAATGTTAACCTATGACTCCCAGGATTGAAAATTATATAAATTAACCTCAGAGTCTCAATTTCAAAACACTGTCAGGTAGAAAAGTATTGAGAATGACAATTATTATGAGGTTAAGGGTATGATCTTGATATAACACCAAATTCTCACAACCAGCCATTAGAGTAACCCATCTGAGCAAAATCTAAGGGGGGGGGGGGGGGGTATTTACTGTACATGAGACCGGGACTAACTCAGATCGGTATGAAATTGTACCAGTCTAAAATTTTTGCAGCTGTTTACATGAAACCAGGACGAAATGCTTTGTGCCTGGTTTGGGGACAAGATGATATGTTTTCTCTTATAAACACATGGCTGACCCAAAAGCATACAGGCTTGAAATTTCTAGACCCGGTCTGAGATTTTTTGTCATTTCCATGAGAAAGATACGACCTCAGAAAGTCAGACTTGTCTGAGTTCATTGTCAGGCCAAGAAGAAATGTATGGAGTCTGATACGAACTCATACCGGTCTGAGTTCATCCTGGTCTCAGGTAAATACCCTTAAGTGTCACTCCTGGGAGGGAATGTAGTCTGTTAATATTAATTTTAAGAAAAACATGACACTCCTGAGTTTTACAAACATGTTTCGGCAGTAGCCTCTGCCATCTTCAGTGTGAAATGAAAAATAAATTACAGGGAATATAAATACTAGAGAAATTACAATAATAATAATGACAATAATTAAGACTGAGACAATAGTAATTCAAAATTAAACAAAGTTTTAAATTAACGTGTTTGACCTGCGCGTTAAGTGTTGGTTTGTCCCAAAGTATGTGCAAGGCCTCTTTGATTTTGAGAGCAAACCGCGAATTGTCACGGGAGCATGCAGAGCGACACACTGAGGAGCTCTCCAGATGCTTGAAAATGTGTGAGGCCCTGTCCGTTTCCAAATGTTCCCTTACACGTGTGTTGAAATGTTGGGTGGTTTCACCGACATAGCAAGCTGCACAGCCTGTTAATAATTATGCTTCCTATTTATCATACATTTAAAAACCTACAATCTTAGGGAAAAGAGTTTGAGAGGTTTACTCAAAATAATTACCGGCAATATTATTCTAGTATACTTCTTTACAGTGTTCCCCGCTTCCGCCACCAGACATCATCCATTGTCACATCTCCCTCCCAGTGTAATACCTGACACCATAGGGGAAGCCTGGCCTGAAAAAATGCATAATGTTTTTGCCAGAGTGAAAAAGATATTTCACATTCCCCTTCTTTGTTGATAATTATCACCCGGGGAACTGAATGGCAAAACATGAATAATTTAATTGCCCGTTTTTCAGTTTTTCACTGTTTTGCTTTTCTCTGTCAGTGGCAGCTATGCTGAAGTGAGGCTTTCACTGAAATGAAACTTTTTGCCTTTCTTGTGCAAATTCTCTTTGTTTCATGATGTTAGCATTTAAATTAGAAAAGTGGAATATTGTTTCACAACAAAGCGAACTTCAAACAGCCTTTTTCGTAAGGATAACAATAATGCCTTATATTCTTAAATACTGAATTTCGAAAGGTGCAGCTTAACAAGATTGGGTCACTTTTGATCCATGTAGGATCTCGCAACACAGCACCATAGCCAGAAAATCCTCTGGGTTATGTTGAGATTCATGTAGACTGCAACTCAGCCGAGACACATTCACAGAGTTGGAACACTTACAATGTATCTCCAAAAATGCATGTAATTATAAATGCATACCAAAATCGATTTCGACATCCCACACAAGGTGTCCCTTTAAGTCTTTAGAAGCGTTTGCTACCTACTTCCAACAATAAGCTAGGTCAGTGTAAGGGTAGCATTATTTTTGGTGAGGGTATAGTAAGTGAAGCTATGATCCTCGCAGTTATGAAGGCAATTGCAATTGCGTAGAGAAGCCTGAAAAATTCAGGACTTTACTTGAGGACTAGAGTTTAGGGGACATTTTGTGACGTT
>NC_090873.1:32169418-32174418 GCF_036669935.1 Montipora foliosa
TCAACATCTCCCTTCCCATCGGCAGCATTTCTACCATTTGGGTAATCTAGCTAGTATAGTCAGTGGGGAGACACAAAGTCAAATGGTGCTATATGCGCCCCCAGGATTAAAATTTCACTTTTTTTCCCGATAAGCTTGTTTGCTATTAATCCTCGCAGTAAAATTAGTCAACGCAATCTATAAAATAGATGTGATCCTCTCTGCCGGTGCAATTCCTGGATTTAGCTGCAAATTTAGATGTAAAGTTAGCCCTGGTGGTGGCACCTACCATCATTTGGAAGTTTGTCCTTTTGCCACGTTTCATCAATAAGTTCCAATAACCTGCCATCTCGATGTGCATAGGAGAGCTCGCTATCCTTTTATTAAAACAAGATGCATCCAAACTTGAGCAAGGAATGTAAAATAAATAATGAAATAAAAATAATGAAAACTTCACCTGCGACATCTTTTTGTCTAAAATGATGCAGGCGTATCTATCTTTCATGATGAAGACTGGTACCTAGGCATGCCCACGAAAATGGAAAAAATGAAAAATAGACTATTAACATGTTCATAAAATGTACGCCGCATGTTCACGAAATAATATTGTAGGCCCTTGTACTTTGCATGTCTTTAATTTAAGCTCACAAAAGAAATTAATACCTCCCATTCCGAATTGAGATCCCAGCCCTCCCCACTTGGGAGAGAACACATTCTTGGGGCTGCACCTGGCTTGCTTTGAGAGCTGTTCAACAACAAAGATGGCGGACCATCTACATAATACTGAGGTCGAGGAATTGAGGTTAGACGTCTTTTCTTTCAGTTAAAGACATTGTAGATTAATGATTTTTATTATTTTCTTTTCACTGGTTACGATCAAGATCTTAGCAAAATGTCAAATTGCTAAAATTTTATAGTTTCCTGGTCGGTTTTCGTAGATCACGATTTTATAAATTTTCAATTAATTTGATCTACATCGGCAGTAAAAAATAATATTTTGTCTTCGGTTTCTGTCGATCAGAGGAAATATTTCCAGACTTCATTTTTCCTTATGAACCGTCGTTTTGATTTCTTCGTTTACCAGATATGAATACAGATGGCATTTTCACCTTAATTTTAACTGAATGATGTGAAGGACAAGGCCATCTGTTTACTTTCGGAGCATTTCTTTCACAGCATTTCTTTCCAGTTAGGTAAATTTCTTTTCCTTGAAAGCGAAAGTGCAGAGTACCCGGTTACTTATTTGCTTATAAATAGCGTGTATTGTTATCTGCCTCGTTCTTCAAACGATGGCGCTGCATTGAAGAACACAATAGTCGCCGTATACGTACTTAGCTCCATGTTCTTTCATTTCGACATTTTAGTCCCCGCGCTTTCCAGGAAGTCTTTCTTTGCTAGTGTAATCTTTTACTTTGTTTTCGGTTAATTCATGGTGTAAGAACATCTTGACCTCAGCCTTGACATGAATGCAAACAAAAAATTTTGACGCAATCAGTATTAGGGGAGCATGAGTAGTAAACAAACTAAAACAAATTTCGGAGCAACTTCAGAATACCCGGCCACGATTGCGTGACATTGAACGCTTGCTCCTGCAGTCCCGAAGTCGATGAAAGTTTGAGCTGGTAATCTATGGCTCCCGCAGTCCCGCACTCCCACAGTGGGAAAAGGATGAATATGAAATGGGGATAAAACTACTGCTCCCGCACTCCCCCAGTGGAAAAAGGATGAATATGAAATGGGGATAAAACTACTGCTCCCACAGTCCCGCACTCCTGCAGTGGAAAAAGTATGAATATGAAATGGGTATAAAACTGCTGCTCCCACAGTCCCGCACTCCCGCAGTGGAAAAAGGATGAATATGAAATGGGGGTAAAACTACTGCTCCCGCAGTCCCGCACTCCCGCAGTGGAAAAAGGATGAATATGAAATGGGGGTAAAACTACTGCTCCCGCAGTCCCGCACTCCCGCACTGGAAAAAGGATGAATATGAAATGGGGATTAAACTACTGCTCCCGCAGTCCCGCACTCCAGCAGTGGGAAAAGGATGAATATGAAATGGGGATAAAACTACTGCTCCCGCAGTCCCGCACTCCCGCAGTGTAAAAAGGATGAATATGAAATGGGGATAAAACTGCTGCTCCCACAGTCCCGCACTCCCACAGTGGGAAAAGGATGAATATGAAATGGGGATAAAACTACTGCTCCCGCAGTCCCGCACTCCCGCAGTGGAAAAAGGATGAATATGAAATGAGGGTAAAACTGCTGCTCCTGCAGTCCCGCAGTCCCGCAGTGGAAAAAGGATGAATATGAAATGGGAGTAAAACTGCTGCTCCTGCAGTCCCGCACTCCCGCAGTGGAAAAAGGATGAATATGAAATGGGGGAAAACCGCTGAGAGGGATGATGATGTCATTCACTCAACCCAGTACAAAATCAAGTATATAAATAGAGCTATCTCGTTCAATTTGCAGCAGAGGCCATTGAAACTTGGTATGCTAATAGTACTACAGGCAACACACCTTCGGCTGTAAAGAAGTTGGTTATCATATTGTATCATATGGGAAGGGTATTTTACAATGGTGAGCTTTACAAAGCCATTGTAAATACTGTACAAGTGCCCTGAAAATACATGTAATGGCACATTCTAAGGGTAAACCTCAACGCACATGTACATGTATGTGAAAAGTGTGTACATTTGTATTGTACTATAGCTTTCTGTAATCTTGACATGATTGTAATTTGACAATTTTCAGTTGGTATCACTACAGTATCAATCGACATGCAGCAGAAGGACTGTTGATGGCAAATGGAGTGGATGGAAGTTATTTGTTGAGGGCAAGCACATCCAATCCTGGAGAATATTCCCTTTCAGTGAAGTAAATGTTATTTTAACATGTCAACTTCCTTCTTTCCCTTGTAGCAGAGGTCTATTTTTTTGTGTGTTCATTGGGCTAACGAGTGCAGGAAAATACCTCTGCCATGGGGTTGAAACTCGCTTTGATCCAACCGTAATCCATGACCTTGGGCAGCACTGTTCAAAACGCACGTCCCATGACATGTTTGCCCACTGTGTCTCACACATTTCTTTACAGGCTGTTGTGAATTGAGCCTGCACAACGTGTGATGTGTCATGTGAGGGTTTGGTCTCTAAGTAACTGCTCATAACTGGCATACAGCACAGCAAACAAAAATGAAAAGGGACCTGCTGGGAGGGAACTTCTTTCTCATCCAAATTGGATGACGATGATGATGATGATGCTGGCAATAGTGATAATAACAAGTATCATTCATGTAATGCTATAAATTATTATTATTTATTAATAATTTATTTATATTATTATTATTATAATTATTATTAAATATTACTAATTCTTAATAATGCTTAATTATTATGCTTATTTATTAGTAATTAAATATTACTAATTCTTAATAATGCTATAAACATTAATAATAATTATTGTATTATTAATGATCATAATGATAAGAACAGCAATACTATAAATAACAATTCATATTTCCAAACCTCAGATTTGTATTAATTAGTGATTGCATTACACAAAAGCTTAACATACCCTCACAAGAAACTTTAGCTTCCAGAATGCCATCCAAATTTCTCATCTGTATCACACACCAAAGTGTGAAGTATAGGTAGCTACAGTAAAAAAATGAATCATCATTACTAGTGCAACGTTGTCCAACAAATTAAGGGCTTTTGTTTGTTTTCATGATTAGCATCCACTACAAGTGCGGTATTTACCCATGTATAAGTCGACTCCCCATTTTTGATGGCAAAAAAAATGCAATTTCTTAATTTCTTTGTTAAATGTTCATGGGATACTTATCTTGTATTCTTTGATTTCTGAAACTGCGGATACAAAAAAAAAAAATGAGGGCCTCAAGCACTCAATAGTTTTGTGGTTAAGCAGAAAAATGTATATGCGGGCCTTTTGTCCTTGAGTTTCGAAAAAGGTCTCATGAAAACGGAGGATGTAAACATGAAACTAACCTGTTTCGTTGTTCAAGGATAAAGGGCTTTAGAAGATTAGCACAACATCACAGAAGCAGGAGTCAATCTTTGAAAATAACTTCAAAAACAATGCGAAATGTGCAAGGTTTAATAATTGGTCCTTGACTTATAATTTCTTACATGACAAACAAAACAAAACTCATAAACCAAACAATACGTAGTTTGCAAAGGCATTTAAATCAGCCAGGTTTGTACAGATGTGTAAAGAATAAAAAACAATAATTACCAACCAGCATTTTCAGGCAACATGAGTGACGATGCTTGCACGCACACATAAGGTATTGCACCAGGTTACTAAGCCATTGAACCATTGTGTTTTATTTGAAAAACAGAGATGCCTTTTAGAACTGCCTGCCTTTGGAAAACGAAAATTTCCAGTGTTTTTTTCATATTTGTGCTTGTGAGTATCTTCAAAATTTAGAGTTGGACAATTCCTTTTTCATTTCAACTGGAATTGCTTACATTCATTTTGAATAAATTATTTAGCTGGAACTTGGCTCTAAATCTTTGACCCGTGTATAAGTAGAGGGCGATTTTTGGAGCTTCTTTTGAGGCCATAAAAGGTCAACTTATACATACGTAAATACGGTACTTTGTGCATGTTTGAACACTCCTAATTATATTTGATTGCATTGCTGTTCTTTACATGTAAAAGCCCTTAATTTTAAACATTGCTGAAATGAACTGTACTACTGAAAGTAATTAAATGTGGGTAGTGTTTTTAACATACAGTGTACTTTACTTAGCCTTTAAAAAAAATGTAAAGTATTCTTGATTTGTTTATTTCAGGTGTGCTAATTCAGTAAAACACTTCCAGATCGGTTGGGATGGCTCACAATATAAGTTTGGAATGGGTACATTCTCATGTTTAAATGAATTTGTGGAACATTTTGAAAACAAGCCTCTAATTGGGGGTGATTCAGGTAAGTTAACAACTGCATCGAGCTGAATGGAAGGTGGGTGCCCGGGATGTCCAAGGGCCTCCACTGTGATCAG
>NC_090873.1:32176918-32216918 GCF_036669935.1 Montipora foliosa
CATAATAATAATCATAACAATAATCATGATAATACCGTAATACCAGTAATAATAATGAATACATGTATCAGTCAAAGAAAAATCAAAATTGAACTGGTTCAAAAAATTTGAAACTAAGAAAAAAAATTGAACCACAACATTGCCAAAAGTCATACGTACATGTACACAAAACACAAAGGTATTGCATGAAAAAATAATTTTCTTTCTGGTGTCCTAAACTTTTGGCTAGATGCCTGATACATGTAGTTTATTACCAAAACTTGGCTACTGTTTGAAAAAAGTCACTGACAACAATAATTATCCCGCATATATTCATTAAAATCATAAATGGTTTGAATCCAGGAGTCATATCATAGTTAAGGACGGTGCCCAGTATTGTTATTGCGCATCTCGAGATACTCGGATTTCCTATCGGAGCAGAATCTCAGGCCTAAAAAGTGCACCTGGCCTGATCAATTACTTCCCTTGAGAGAGTGAGTAACAACTCTACAGTACTAATTCCTAAAGGTCCCAAGGGAGTCACCTCTCGGGACAAAACGTTTCTTAGAAGTCTCGTCATTCCCAACAGAGCAGTTTTATGAATCTCTTCAAGTCTGATGGTAGTGCCAAACTAAAGTTCCATGTGTTTGTCAAATATATCAGATATTACCGGTATTATAACAAAAGGAAGGTGAAAAGATTGATCAAGAAATGTCACAGGATCTAAGAGAGAAATTTGAAAACTATGGGCGATCAGACATCTAACGACAATAGTTGCCTTGTTGTTATTGTTCTTCTTCTTATTATTATTATTATTTTATTATTATTATTATTATTGTTATTATGATGATGATGATGATGTAAACATAACACTTACACCAAAGGAGTGAGGAGGTCCTTTGGGTCATTCCTTTTCCTTCTTTCCAACAACTTTCCTTAGAATCTTTGCTTTTCCTAACAACATGGTTTTTGGGAACAATCCCATCCTGATTGTAAACCTTACATGTAGCTTATCAATCCATATATCCAACCTTTTCCTGAATACTTCGAGTGCTCCAACAATTACTGGTACCACTTCGAGGTGTCTGATCCCCCATAGTTTTCAAATTTCTCTCTTCAGACCCTGTGACATTTCTGGATCATTCTTTTCTCCTTCCTTTTGACATACTCTGTGATCCCATGGTAAGGCAATATCCACAATAGTTGCCTTGTTACTCTCCTTCTCAACAACAACAACAATTCCAGGCTTTCTGGCCTCAATAACATGGTCAAATGTGATGGTCATATATCCCTGGCCACAAAATTATAATATTATAGCTGCATCAAAATCTAATGTTGGCAACAGATCTATTTTATATTATTTTTTGCCAACTGTCCAAATTTAAAATAAATTTGATAGTTTTTGCTGGAACATTTACTTCAGCTGTGAACAAACCATTCAATTTGAGAAAAAATTGGATACTTTCCATCAACCAATCAAATGTCCAGATAAATAAAGTAACAAAGTATTGGCCAATCAGGTTGCAGCTATGATCACTGCTATCAAACTGCTGTTTTTCTCCAATGTACAAATGATGCTGCATGTATATGATTGATTTGAGTGTCAAATATTTGCCATTTTCATCTGTTTTTGGATGCTATTTAATTGATAGCTAACAGGACTACATGCTTGTCCAATTTGGAAATAATTAGATTGAAAAAATTACTTGGACTGCCAGATTGGACGAGGAAGTGCAGCCTCGCCCAATTGTACATAATTATACCAATTGTCTTGTTTTACTAACTTTGAATTATTTAGTTTGGGTCAAAAGAAGGATACCTAACAAAACTTGGAGGTAAAGTGAAGGTAAGGACACAAACTATGTCCTCTTTAATCACTCACTGAAATACGAACCCTTTGAAGCCTGAACTGGCAAAAACCGGCCAGACTTGGTATTTCACTCTGTCTAATGCCAGACATTTTTACTCGTTAATGTGAAACCCCCAGGAGTCAGTGGGTTAACCCTTTCAATCTTGAGAGCGAAACTTTTATGTGGATTTACTCTCTCTATAAAACAACAGATGATTTCATTTTCACTGGGAGCTGCTGCAGGGACAAATGGGTTAAGGGGGCTGTGTCACGCAAAATGATGTAACTTCACGGCACCCAAAATGCCCAAAAAGTAGAATGGAACATTGCAGTAACCACTTAAAACTGTTGAACAGTATAAAAGAAATACAACAAAAGGAAAGAGAAGCATGAATGGACACAAGTGGACAAGATTGAGACAGATTGTATTTGGGTAATCTTGAAAAATAGTCGGCTCGACGTTTTTAAAGTTTATGGCAAATCTCCTAGATAAAAATTGTTTTTGCTCAGAATAATCTTGTTTGTGATGTAAGTTCAATAATTTTATCAGTAAAGGAATTCCACATTACCATTTACAAATTTTAAACTCGTGATTAACTAAAGATTTCCCGAAAGCACCCTAAAATAACGTGACATAGCCCCTTTAAGAGTTACGTGCAGATCGGGAAGCTAATGTCATACAGGTTTTCCTTTTTAGCTGTGTCTCTTTTTTAAATCAAGTCTTAAAACTTGGGTCACTTAGTGTCTAGTTAACATAGTTTTGAAATCCAAAGAAAAAGAATTGGTTGTTTTGGTCATAGTAGCTCTTTAATTTAATAAGGTGTTTATGAAGGTTTTGCTGGTCAGAGTAGATAAGATGAAAGAAACAAGCACAGGCATATGTGCCCAAATATTTTCCTGATAACTCGTCCTTAAATTAACTGCTGCAAATGTTATGCATCTCTCTATTTTTGTCAGCATTGAGCAACAATATTCTAGACTTGGTACGAAAATTGAAGGTAAGCTTTTTCTGTGTAATTTTGATTTGTACTCTCTCTCTCTCCAGCAGAACTGGAAGACAAGATGGTTTGTTTTGTTGAAGAATGAGTTAAAGTACTTCAAGGCAAAGGGGGTGAGTGTACTGTACAACAGAACTAAATTTTAACATTTTTATGATATAATTGGCAGTATATGTAGCCTTTGATTTTTGACAGTAATAAGGGCAATAGTGGTTGTGATATTGTCACCCTCCTTACCATATATAACTCCATTTGGTTTTGTAAGGCAAAAGAAAGAGGGCTCTGACTTGAGGTGGTCTAAGAGCTTGTGGTCTTGCTATTTTGCAATTTAAGAGATACATGTAGTAGGTGCATTAGGTTTTAGTAATGCTTTGTTGCAAAATGTTTAGGAAACCAGTGCATTCCTAGGATTTGCTAGGTTTGGGTAGTTTCAAGTTTTAGGAGGAATTGAAGCTGACTTAAAAGTCGTTGAGTGATTTGTCTTTCCTGTAGGCAACAATAGGAGCATTAGGAAAGACGTGTGCAAGTTTTGGTACATTAGATATTAAAAACCAGTTTTTCATAAGGATCTCTTTGAGTTTACAGTAGGTACCTGTTTCATTTGCTACTTACATGTACAGTACATATATACGGTACATGTATAAAACATTGTAAGTTGCCATTTATGTTGCAGTAGTGGTGTGTTTAACTGATTAGAGTTTGACTGATATGTGTAGTTGCTCGTTTTCAATTGATTCATGTCTGCTCATTGTTTTTGTTTTGGTTGGTTATTACAATATTCTAGGTTGTGACTAGTATTCTTTGTGTACAAATTTCTTTAATCCAGGACAGAGAGCCAATTAAGAGCATTAATCTTGAAGACTGCCAAGAAGTAGCAAGAGATGAATCTCTAGGAAAAGGAAACTGTTTCAGGTAAACATACATGTAAAGTACACTCTCCTTATTACGATGACAATAATTCAAGCCCTTGATTAGGTTTTGTGAATTGTATGGCACATTAAAAAATCTCTATTTTATGGTACCAACATCTTAAGTACACGTACAACTTTTAAGACTGGTGTGGAGAGAAAGGCTCTTAGGCAATAAACTTTATAATCTAGTGTTTCAACTTTTGTTTGTAGGATTGTAATGCCGTACCGGACATTTTTCTGTTATGCTAATTCAACACAAGAAGCTGAAGAGTGGATTAAAATTCTACAGTGGAAGCTGGTGGGTGGAAAAGCGATGTTATACAATTATTTGTCGCATCTCGGTTTTTATTCAAAGGTATTCACCTTGCCTGAGGTGAATAATAAATTGTTTTAGTATAATTACAAAGGTGATTATCAATTGGAAAAGTGTGCATTTTCTTCAAAACAATAATTAAGTTCATCTTTAATTTCGTTAGATGTTAGTCACCTCAACTAAATGGCTTACAGCTATTTTGAAAAAAACCTTTATTTGAGCTAGTACTGGTATACTGTTTGTTCTTCTTGTTTCCTTTTTCTCTTCTTTTGTTTCTGCTCTTCTCTCATAGGTTGTTGAGGCATCTTGCAACCAGAACCTTACCAGATTTAAAATTTTAGATCTTCTAAAGACATGCCAAAATTACTTTGCAGTGCAAAAAGCAGCTCTCAGCTCACTCAGCCTTAAGTTTATCGCCCTCCGATGCTTGACTTGAATAACTGCGTAGCTGCCAGTGTGGTCCTGACCAAAGCTACATGCATATCCATGTATGTCAAACCTGGATTCAAACCAGCGAAAAATGCAGGAAAAAACATTTTCCAAACCGTTTTCCTTTAAAAAACTGTAATAAAACATATCACTGGGTTGCTTTTACACTTTCACAGTCATACTGATAAACACTACAAAGTCTCTTTGTTAAAGACAATGTTACATTGTGCCTATGCCCTATCATCTACAACTGTGGCTTTTAATACAGAATGTGACAAATTCTGTTCTGTATTCAGTCGCCTTGACTATTTGATTGGCCTAATTAATGCTCCTATTAACAACTTTATTTTTCATATTGCTTCAAAAATCAGGGCATTAAGTAACACCAGTGATAGTGGCACAGTGAGAATTAGTCTTCCATTCAAAGATCAAGTGGCTGCCAATGCAGTCCGGAAACAATAATTATTATGCAATCCTAATCATAAGATTGGTGTTACAGTACAACCAGTTTTCATGAGCAAAAAATTGGGGGAAGTTCTTAAACCCAAAGAAATCAAGCCATCAGTTGTGAATCAGCACTGCGTTGTTTATTATTTTAAATGTGATTTGTGTGATGCATAACCGGGCACCGGTGGCTCAGTTGGTTGAGCACTGGGCTGTTATGCAGGAGGTCGTGAGTTCAACTCCAGCCGGACCAACACTCAGGGTCTTTAAATAACTGAGGAGAAAATGCTGCCTTTGCGATTACATCTGCAAATGGTTAGACTCCCTGGTCTTCTCGGATACGGACGATAAACCGTAGGTCCCATCTCACTACCATTCAATGTTCATAATCCTGTGGGATGTAAAAGAACCCACACACTTGTTGCTAAGAGTAGAGTACGTAGTTCCCGGTGTTGTGGTCTGTCTTCTGTTGTGTATCATGGTTGGGAGGGTAAAAAGGGGCCACAGTAATTGGCGCAAGCTGTTGTGGCACTCTGTCAGCTTGACTGGCAAAGTTAAATAAATAAATAAATAAATGCAGATTATGTTGGGTATACAGCCCAACAACGTCACCAACGCTTTGCTGAACACAAGGATTCAGCAATTGATCAACATTTTTTGCAAGCTCATACATGTAGTAGTAAGTAGTAAAGATCTTTTGAAAGAATGCCAATTTAAGGTCTTAAGAAAGTACCAGAGCAAATTTGATTGCTTAGTCTATGAAATGCTTCTCATTAAGAGTCTCAAGCCCAATTTGAATATCCAGACGAACTCCATATGAGCCAAACTAGTATACAGGCTCCTTATCAACTATTTTTCTTTTAGCATTAGTTTGCAATTTTCAAATAATTTTGACTTGATACTTTGGCTCCTCTGTCTATGGTGCCCTGCTTGGCGGCCCTTTGTCGGAGCTCTGGTAAAATGATGTAATAGGATAAGAGGCAGTACAGGTTTAAGATTTGGGATAGTCATCTCATCATTTTATTTTAACTTTTTTTATCTTTTTATCTTTTTCTTGTAATATTATTATCATAACTTTTGTTTGTAAATTTACACATTACAGTGTATTCAGCCTTAGTAGGCTGCCAGGAAAATGTGAAACCTATGTGTGTAATTGGGGATTTTCAGGCTTTGTGTTGTGCTTGAGATTATGATGGAACTAGAAAAACTGTGAGCAAAGATTACATGTACATACATCATTCCATTTTGTCAGAAACATTCTAGCAGCTTCAGCTGTACATCCTTCCTCTTAATGAACTTTGTTTTGGTTACTTTGTGTCATCTCGTTTTTATTAAAATTCACTGACTTCATGGGTTTCACGTTTTCCTTATCATTTTATTTCATCTTTTATTTAATTTCATTTAATTTTAAGGTATTTTGGGTATTGGCCCATCATCATCACCAGCAACCTTGATGTTTACCTTTGTGTTGCCAGCATGGTTGTCCTGGTGACCAGTGTGGTGGTTATCACACCCGACTAGTAACAGTGGGACGTGGGTTCAAATTCCGCTCAGGGCAAATTTTCTTTCAAAACATTTATTCAGTTAAAAATATGATTATTTGGGGTGTGCATTGTCAGGGTTTCTCTCCTACACTCTCTCTCTATATAATATATATTAATTAATAGTAAAATATTGTCGCTCCGCTTCGCTTGCTCTAAGAAACATCAGAAGAGTTAGGAAATATCTGGATCAGGCTAATACTGAGCAACTAGTCCACACCTCCATTACATCAAGGCTAGACCATTGCAGTAGTTTATAGTATGGACTGCCAGCCAAGGAGATTAGCAAACTACAGTGCCTACAGAATTCTGCGGCAAGATTACCTGTAGTTCTGAAATGTAAAGTCCGAGACCATGTAATGCTGTCATTGGAAAAACTGCACTAGCTCCTTGTTGAACACACAATAAGATTTAAAGTTCTATTGATGATTTTAAAAATCACGAAAGACTGTGTTCAGGAATATTTAAGCAACTTACTAGAAACGTAAGTTCCAACACGTTCCTTGGGTTCTGCAACGCCAGGTCTTCTAGTTGTTCCCAAATCCTTCATCTCCACCTATGGGGACCGAGCTTTCTCAGTCGCCATGCCTAAACTTTGGAACAATCTGCCAGCAAATACTAGAACTACAAGCACTTTAGATTCTTTTGGGATGCATTCCTGTAGCATTTCTTTTTAGCATTAATTTTGTTAGCTTTTGTAGTCTTTTTAGCATTATAGCATTTTGTATTTTATAATAATATCTTTTGTATTAATTTTAATCTAAGGCTATGATGGTTTTCTTTCTTATTTTTGTAAATGCATTGAGGTAAAAAAAAAAAAGAATGCAAAATGCATTCTAACCCTTTAATTATTATTTATAATTATTATTACTACTTAACTACACAGTTTAGCAGCAACATCAAATTAATTGGCAATGGGAAACTACAACAAGTTGCAAAATTGTTGAGACACTTTCATATTAAAAAACACCTTTTCTAGCTTCCAATACTCGCCGTATCTTGAATTTAAACCTTTCCCACTTCCCTTCCCCTCCCCTCCCCTCTCTCCCTTTCAATGTTGACTGTTTAAGTTTTCAACAATTTTTTGTCTTGCTAGCAACACTGATGGGGGGGGGGGGTGGGTGGGGGGGCTGAAGTGTGAGAGATAATAGGTACATTGATAACACCCCAAGAAGGTGAAGTGTCTCCACTACTTTTGCAACTCGTTGTAGTTGCATGGCGAGGGGCAAAAGGAAAACTGAAAAATTAGAGATGGGTAGGATTTCAACTGATCACCTTTATAACACTGGTTGGATGCTCTACCCATTCAGAGCTACCAGAACTCCTGGGGTTTTAGGTCATTTATCTAGGTCCTGAATGGACAATATGTCCCATTGGTCTGTGGGCTCTGCAAATTTCTCTTATGCGCCCACAAATTTCAAATGCAACTATAGATGTTTGTATAGGTAATCGCATGATTTCAAGTGCAATTTGGAATAAATAAGCACAAGAAAATTTTTTTAAAGACAACCAAGCCTGTAAGGCGTGTACATTATTTGTAGACTTTGAAAAAATGTACAAGTGCTTATCTATTCCAAATTGCATGAAAAAAATGTGATTACTTATAAATACGGTAATATACGAGAAAAAATTTGAGACGATTAAGCAGAAGAAACACGTGTGTATAACACAATCAGGAGAAAATTGCGCCATCCAGGGCACGCACGTGATCTGAAAACAAAAGATTTGATTGGTTCTGACCAAACCCTATTGTTTATAAGCCAAACATAATCCAGAATTTCGATGCATAATTTGCACTGTATATTATTAAAGGTGTAAAGCCCCTGTGTGAAGGATAGGAGACTACTGTAGCAGTAGGGCACATTACTTCTACAGTTGCATTATTTTGAAAATTAATTGGTGATGTATGGTCACAGTGAGAGTAATTTTTTCACTTAATTTTTTTGCAGGAAAATGTGTCCATTTCAAGAAACAGGCGTTCCACTTTTAGATAAATAATTAGAGAAGATTGTCCTTTGTAACGTACTGAAAGTTTAATTTAAAGTATTGGTCATGAAAAGTCCATTTCTAATGCAAAAGCATTTGCCCTAACCTTCACAAGGTTTTGCTCCACCTACCTTGTGCCAAAACATTGTTCTAAAGAATATTCCAAAGTATGTATTTATATATGTATCACTGTAAGATTTACCAGCCGAGGTTAAAATTGTAATCAATCTTCACCAATAACAGTGCAGACTGAGGTGCAACAAGATTTCATTTTAATCAAAATTAGTTGAAAAAGATATACGATGTACACATGAAAGCCGTAAAATTAGAAACTAGTAAGAAAAATGGATTGATAACTTTCTACAACTTACAACTTTTGTTATGAGAGAAGTTGAAAGCAAACTTTCATAAATTTAATAACCATGACTCATGATAAATTTTAAAAGAGGAGCTATCATTAGGAAGCAAAGATTACATTAAGAAGTAAACCTCTTGCAAATTCCAATATTGTATTGAAACAATAGCAGGATGCACTTATAGATTGTTACATAAGTTGATTTATGAAATTTAATTTTACTTGCAAGTTGTGTATTGGTCTTGAATAAAATTATCTTCTCCTGTGACTTGAACACCAGAGTAATACTTGTAAGTACAGTTCTAAGGACGATAGGGGTTTACCATGCTATGTTTCCTTTTGATTGTTTCGTGCAGATTATGTACACTGTTAGTGGAGTGTCCATGAACTATCTCAATTTAGAAATGATATTTTTGGACATGCTTATGCCCTTGATTAAGTTACTGGGCCCAGTTGTTTGAGTTGCTGATTAACTCAATCCAGGATTAGCTTAAACTTTTGTTTCATGTTTCTGGTGAAAGTTCCTTTTGCTTATTTTTGTTTTTCAAGATTGACTTCTTCTAATGTAATGTTTTGCCAAACATCAGCGTTGAAAAGCATTTGGGAGTAGAGAAATAAACTTCTTGGTTTATATTTAGTCTGGGATTAGCGTTAATCAGCTCTTGAACAACTGGGCCCAGGTTAACCCATTGACTCCTAGTAGTGAGACTTGAGAGATTTTACTCGTCAATCGGGGTGGTCCAGGGTGGTTCGGGTGTCAATAGGTTAACATCCACTCAAAAACTGTCCCCATTTAAATCAGTCCCCTTCATTAACATGCTGTAAAATAAAAACGAACTCGTAAAACCTTAAGTCATGATGTGTTAGCTTAAACAAGTTAGTTAAAAGGGGACTGCAATATCAATTTGTAGTATCTGTATTAAGTAAATTAAGTAACCCCCCCCCCCCCCTCCCTCCCTCCCCATTGATGAGTAAATGCATCTGGTGTTAGACAGTAAAATCTGTAAAGTCTCACTTGCAGGAGTCAATTGGTTAAAAGGGGACATAGTTTTTGAGTGGATACATATGTTTGGTTGTTAAATGAAACCCAGTATCAAACAAGGTATGCATGTCATTCAAGAGGAATGTCTGTTCTATTCCAACTTGCCATGCTGCCAAATGCCAACAACAGAGGTAAGGAGTTGCTAAAATATAATCTGATATCGCTCCAGTTTCCCTTCCCTACAATGAGTGCCTTCTTTACCCTGTTACTAGTAACATTCACATCAAAGTTGGTCTTCTCAGGAGGATCCACAACTTCATTGATGTCAAAATTGCTCTGAGAATATGAGACTGCAACTTCATTTGGATTGTATTGTTCTCCCCTTTTTGTCGGGTCTAAAAAATGAGCATACCAACATTTCTATTATGTTCTACAAATACTATTTACATTCCCTGAGACATTAGAGCATCATCAATTATCAAGGCTGTTTAAACTAGAATCTATCGAACAGAGATGCGTCAGTCAATCTCTTGTTCTTGTTGCTGAACACAAAGATGCGCTATAAAAGGGGTCGCTTCATGCTCTGCTTTTGCTCGAATTCATTCAAGCACGACTGATTTATTGTCCAAGATGGTGATCAACAAATGGAAACAGCGTGAGAAAAAGGGACTGAGGATGAAAAAAAGAATGTCATAACATTTTATGACTTATTATGGACACATTACCATAAGGAGCTATTTTATTGCACAAATGATCACAGAGCTCAGTTGCGTTCACGGTTGATCGATTAATCATTTGCATGTGCCTAGGGCACCATACCTTTTATTGTGCGTCATCGTGTTTACGGGGTACGTTAAGCATGGACCTTCTAAAGTTAACATCATAATTAATCACAATAAGACAATGTGGATGTAATCTCAGAGGTACATGTGTAGTGGGAAGAGCATGATTTAAAAACAGTTGATTTGATTTAATGTCTCTTCAGTGTCCTCAGTTAGTGTCCCAGCACGAAACACACTGGACACTCACATAAAGTTCATTACTATTATTAGTAGCAGTAGGTAGTAGTAGTTGCAGTAGTAGTGGTAGAACTCCCTGCTGATCAATGTTTCGTGTCTAAATAAAGTTTTACACATTATGCACCTATCAATGTAAATCCCAGGGTAAGAAACCAGCATCAATCAAAAGTGTCCAAAAAAGCCCCACCCTGGGGCAAAGAATCAAAACAAACAAATACTATAATACTATATAAAACAAAATTAATAAAAGATACAAAAACGTCAATAAAATTTGAATCACTTTACATTTACTGTGCTGGTTATAATCTGCTTGAGAATGCAACTTTAATTCAACAAGAATTTTCTTAGTTTAAAAGAGACAGTTTGCTTGGGCTGACCGGAACTTTTTAAGATATTAATATCAGTATTAGGCTCATTCCTAAGACTCAATACAACTTAGGCACTGCAAGTTTGGTAGTACCTGCTCAGTGGTCATACCAACACAAACCATGCGACTCCAGCAAGCACAGCTATCACAGCAAATCCAGTCAACCAGAAGGGTCTTCAGTTAGGCACGTACTGCAAAGTACAGATGAAGTTGTAACTTGCCGTACTCATTGCTTTGTCTGAATTGATACCAGGCTTCTTCTGTCAAAGTCAAATGTCCCGTCTGTGGGGTTGCTTCACACGATTAAAAGCCAGACAGGGGGATGGTATGAGGTATCAAATCCCTGCCTCTTGCATGCACTCCCCCCCTCCCGCCCCTCATGGTATTTACATTGATAGGTGATCATGCAAGTGTGCAGGTGGCTATAGACACTGTCACAGTGTACGTTATAGCTAAATGTTTAAGTTAACCACAGGGATACGCCAATCTTCTTGTTCTACATATCCATATAAACCCGGGTGCAATGTCAACCTTTTTGTTCTACCAACATCAATCATCACCCCACGAACCCTCAGCCTGGCCAGACTGGCCTCTGAAATATCTCTACAATCCTTCACTTCAAGTGTCTCTAGATTCGGGCAGTATTCGCCTATCATCTTCACGGCAGAATTGGAGACCCGCCAACAACCTTTGAGTCCAAGATGAAATAGTTTTGGACAGGAAGAAGCCACGGTTCGAATAGAATTATCGCTTACACTGTAGCAGTCGTTGAGTAAAAGAGTATCCAATCCTGTACAGCAAGAGGCTAGCGATGAAACACACGAATCCGTTACTTCCCAACAACCCGTTAGATCGACCCGTTGAAGGCCAGTACAACACAAAGACACTTGAATGATTGCATCAGATGAAACCCAGCGACATTCACGTAACTTTAACACTTTTAATGCCAGGTTAAATTCGGCCACGGTGAAGAGAGTCAGATTTGTTAAACTTGAACAAGCCGTCAAATCCAGTTCACAAAGCCGAGTGCTTCGCCGTAAAATTTCCACTAGTACTGCCTCATCTAACCAGCTTTTGCAGTTTTTCAACACCAGCACCTGCAACGACGAATTGGCTTGAGTTATTAGTGAAAATGCCTTCGCCGTAAGCCGAGAAGAAACTTGGCTACAATCAAGTGTTTTCTGCCAAGCGAAGTATGAATCACAAGCCTCTCGAAAGGATTTGCATACTTTTCTGCAGTTAAAGAGCTGTGGTATGGTAAAATGGGGAAATATGTGAAGAAAAATCACGTCTTCCCATGGAAGACTGAGGAACTTTGGGTGAAAGGACTCCTCCGTGGCAACCGCCATCTTAGTTTCCCAAGGTCTCCTGGGGTCTTGGGTATACTAATTCCAAGGCCTCTCCCTTTTTCCTTATTTCTTCCGTTCTCGCCCAGTTAAATTATTCAATCGGCTGGAATTTTAATATTCACCCGCCAACTTTCAGCCTGGATGGACGTTTTTGCTATGCGCCGGGATCGTTCCCAATGCAAAATTTTAATTTCCTCATTTTCACCCTACACTGGCTGGACCGATCTCAGATCAAGCGGGACACAGCGCAACACGAACTCTACGTAAATGCCGCCGTCTTCTTAGAAAAGCGACATTCAGGATTTGCTTGTATTCATTTACGCATCTCTGATACAGGATGAAAAAGGCAAACATTGCATGTCAATAATTTGTGGAAGTAGAATGGCAATAGCAAAGCAAAAGGCCTGATTTGGGTTCATGTTTATCACCGTACAATACACGCCAAAAATGACATTTGATCAACTGTGTTTGTTTTAACCTATATATGTATTTCGGTTGTGCGACCCACAAATTGTGTCACATTTTTCGGCACTTCCGTTTGCGGTTTCAAATTTTCGAAAATTTTTGGCTGCCCAATTTTTGGTTTGGGCTGTAGTGGGGCCCCCCCTTTTTCATTTGCTCAGAATTCACTATTATCGTGAATTTAGAAGACTGAAAGCTTGATATGGATCATGGGAAACGGTCATATTTGTTTGAAAAGAAACCCAAGTGTATCGACATAGGACTCGAACCTAGGAATGCTCATTGTTAATCCATCACCTAACCACTTGACCACCACACCGATAGCATTTTTTTAAACACTCTTTGATAAGGCTGTATTACCCGGGGGGGGTACTCGATGTATCCCTGGCTGGGGAGGTGCGGCGCGGCCCCTCATACCCTGACCCTGTTTAAGACAAATATGGCTGATTTTCCTACCCATTTTAAGACAGAATTCCGATTTTTGATACCCTGTTTAAGACATTTAACCCAGTTTAAGACAAAAAATGATAAATCGATACCCTGATTAAGACAAAAAATGATAAATTCGATACCCTGTTCAAGACAAAAATCCCGAAAAACATACCCTGGCTGGCCGCACGTCCCCATTAAGCCCTTATAAGGGAGTACCCCCCCCCCCCGGGCTGTATTATCACACATACGACATTAAATACTACAAAAGGTCGGTTTCCAAACTTCACGACAAAGCGAAACATTTTAAAATCAAAGATTAGGCCTGCTTAAATTATAAATGTAGCTTAGGCCTGATTACTCTTCAGCGGCGATAACCTAATTAGGCCTGAAGAAAAGTTTTTAGGCCTAAGGGGGGGGGAGGGGGGGAAGGGGAGGGGGTAAAGTTACTGAATCTGCTGAATCGGGCTTTTCGCGTTTCATGTGCTGAAAAGCCGCATTTTTCGCGAGTAACGGACAAACATTTGGCTATTTCACGGAGTTAAGAACAGCTTTTAGAATAACTTAGAATAACTTAGGTTAGGCCTTAGACTTACCAAAACAACCCTAAATGACGTTCGTATGATACGTCCCGACCGTGTTCTTGGAGCCATAAAAAGAAAATTCAGTTCTCTGTTATTCCCTCCAACTTCTTGACTCGATTCCTGTGCACTAACATTTTCATCCTCCTCTGGTTCCTCATACTCAGTTTGATCCATATTACCTTCGGTGGGCTTTTCTTGAACATTTACATTCTGATCTCGGTCATGTTCGGGTGGCCAGACAATTCTCTCACCTACAGACTGAAGAGTGTCTGATGTCGGGTACATGTTTAAAGGAAGAGTTCCCGCCTTATATTTTGTCGTTTCCTGCCCGGCAGGTACAGGTCACAGGTCATTGTTTTATCAATACAGAAAGTATCCTAAACATTCATAAAAGCTAACCTTAGGCCTAATTAGGCCTAAAGAAAAAGTATCCTAAACATTCATAAATGGTAACTTTAGGCCTAATTAGGCCTAAAGAAGAGTTCTGAGGCCTAAGGTTAGCCTTTTATGAATGTTTAGGATACCAGTCCTTCTGTATAGGTAAAACAATAACCTGTGACCTGCGTTTTGTACCTGCCGTTTCATGGCTCACCGTGCGCTGCCTAACACATTTTCCATTTTCTCTTGCCATTTCCTCATCAGCTCTTTGTCCTCTGGACTCATCAATGGACTATCCTCTTTGTGTATATGGGTGGGTGGGTATAGCAGGTCCACATCAGCTGAATAGCTGCCAAAACTTCAACCTGCTCAAACAAATAAATACATAACAATAAATAACAAAAAAATAACAAAGAAAGATCTTTCCAATCGATCTGCGAGGATGGCACTGGGTAGTAAGACGATGGCTGAGTGAAGTAGTAGGCAGACCACCTTGCCATTCTTTTGGCTGATTCTAACATGTGGCTTCCAAAGTCGCTAGCATACTGTTATGGTAGGCACGTAGGGTGCTTAAGATGTGTCACCGCGTGAAGATTTTCAGCCTTCAGGGTTAACAGGCTTTCGGGGTTGACCTTGATGAAGTTTTTCGATGTTGGGACTTAATTTGTGAAGTCCACGACGAATCATGGCTACGGAGTCGGTAGTTTTGCTTGCAAATGTCCCCTCAGGTCCATTTGTTTTCCTTGTTGTGCCCGTCAGTGTCTGCACAGAGGACACAGTCCCTTTAAGCAACACATATAAGCAGTTAACTTTCTCTGCAGCCTCTGGAAGTGAACTAGTGCTTACCCGCTTGTGTGTTAGGTGAACGGAAAATGCCTCGTACAGTTTCCCTATATGTATTCCAGAAACAAATTGACAGCATTTATCTCTGTTATCAACTAAATTGCTGCTACTTAGCTTCGGTGACAAGAATGGTTTTGTTGTTTTCCACACATATACCCACTGGCTAGGAAAACGACGAACGTGAACCATCACTATTACCTGTTTCTCTGGTTCCGGCAATAATCTCGACGTGACTAATCCGATGATGCAATCTGAACCTGTTGGGACCCCAAGTCTCTAAAAACGATATCACCGTTGTCTCCAAATGGCGCTATACCATGTTCTTCGGTACACGAGTGTGTCTTGTTGGAAACGAGAAACACGTGACTGTTAGAACTGAGATCCATCCTAAGTACCCCACCATCGTTGGCAATGAAGAGTGATCCATCGCTGACAAACATGGATATCACGTGCATTCCGACAGTCCTTTGGATATGAATGCGTGGAGTTGATATAGAACCTGAGATACCAACTCCATCCAGACTAATCTCGACAAAGTACAGCATGCATTTCTTGTTCCATGCCGCAATTTATGGCATCGTCACTGCACAAGTGATATCTACTGTCACGTCTCCATCTAACTTGATGGCATCTACCCGTTTTGCAGCGTTTTTGTAGTGTTTTTTTCTGTTTTTTTTTTGTCTCAAGGTATTCTGCAACTCTGTTTCTGAGCTCAGCAACGGAGCCATCTTGTTCCAAGCCGACGCTAAGCAAAAATTCTTTGACTTTTGACGGGAAGTCAGAGTTGATAAGGATTCAGTCAGTACGGCAGCTTCTAGCTGTGTTCGGAAATGGGGTAGATGGCTGTTCATTTTTATGGTAGCAGATAATTCTTTTTCACGGACATAAGAAGCAAATTCACATTTCACAAAACAAAAAACGCTTCAATCAAGGCAGTGTAAAGGGGAAAGAAGCAGTTCCTTTTGAGTAGAAACTCCAGGTTCAAATCCAAACGACGGATGCGATTTTTTTTATTTCCTTATTTTCTCTGCTACGACAAGTCCTGGGACACAGCGACAGGTACAAAACACAGGTCACAGGTCATGGTTTTACCAATACAGAAAGTATCCTTAATAGTCATAAAAGCTAACGGTTAGCCTCTCGTATGAATGTTTAGGATACTTTCTGTATTGGTAAAACAATGACCTGTGACCTTTGTTTTGTACCTGCCCGGGACACAGTGTCCAAAATTCACGATAATAGTGAATTCAAAACAAATTAACAATTCAGGATAATCGTGAATTCATGGGCGAGAACGTGTTCTTTCGACAGCATGTCGGACAATATGGATTTTTGAAAAGGTGTTCAAAGTGCACTGATATAAATGCAGGTTGTGTGGTGACTCGACGACATGATAGCCTTAATAATGATAGGAGCTTTCTTTGTCTTCTCATTACTCAGCCAGTCCAATATTTTGCTTTTATGCTACCAAGCTTCAGCCAATGCTTTATAATTTGTAGGCAGTGACTTTGTCGGTAGGTCTCAAGGGCAATAACAGTTATTTGGTGTTGTCCATTTTGTTCAGCCTGGCCCATGACCTACTCTTCTCCTGTACCATTGGCATCTGATTAAATTTCGCACTGCAGATCGCACGTCTTCATTGCCGGCATAGTTCAACCAAGGATTTAACAAACCATGAAGAGTAAAAAAATTATAAAACCAATGGTCTGAAGGGGCTTAAATAATCAGATGAGAATCCTATTTGAAGTAACGCGAAAGGTACAATCAAGGAGGGGAGGGTGGTAAGACACAGCACGATAAGAATCAAACAAACTGTGTTTGCTACTTCCTTCTCGCTCGCTAAGGCGGTGCGCATATGTCCCCCATACTGACCCATTCCTGCCCTGTGACGCGCATTTGCAATCAATACTCCAACATGACAAGAAATTATGCCCAAGACACATAAAGAGTACCATCCTACAGCAAGCAACCGAAATATTAACTTCGTTGTTGTGAAATACAATGAGGCGATCTCAATTCCACTTATTATGACACTCATTACCCATACAAAGGACATC
Source organism: Montipora foliosa (assembly GCF_036669935.1). Taxonomy (NCBI): domain Eukaryota; kingdom Metazoa; phylum Cnidaria; class Anthozoa; order Scleractinia; family Acroporidae; genus Montipora; species Montipora foliosa. Next base: position 32,194,194 of record NC_090873.1, read on the forward strand.
TGCTTGATGGCATGTGACCGTGTCACGTGATTTCGATACCACCACGGTTTTCTTATGGCCAAAAGTCGGTCGCAGCTATAATAGCTAAGTGACCAAGAGTTGAAAGGAAGCACAATGCGAGGACAAATTTCATTCCCGCCCCTCTTAAGCCTCCAGGACAAAAAGATCGATGGCTAAAGGACACAATGTTGTTGATGATAGTACGCGCACTCTCATTGGTCAAGAACTGTGTTTAGATGAGAGACACGCGTTTTGATTGGCTGGTAGGAAATATGAGCGTGTAATCTGTTTCAGTCAAGAAGTAAAAAAAAGCAGCATTTTCCTTTCCTTTTCGAATTATTTCTCAGAAATATTTTATAAAAAGCCATAGAGGACTATTTTCCTTGCACAGTTTAAATAGCCTCATCTAAACACTCGGGGAGTTAAACACGGAAAAGTCCTCTATTGCTTAAATAATAGAATTAACATATGATATAATTGAGTTTAAATCGCCGCAATGAAATAGCTTTGAAAAGAGTGATAATTGCAGTTAAAGAACCAAGCGGAAAATGCCACGCTTTTGTAAAATTTGAAAAAAAAAAAAAAGAGTTAGCTATTAGGCTGCACTCCGCCATACAACTCGGATATCAATCCATCTGAGAAGTGATATGTTCAGTTCAGTAATAGTAACAGGGGTAGTCTATGGAACGTGATATATTTTAACCTCGGATGTGAAATAATTTTGAAAGCGGGAATTGACTCTGTTCAAGTTAAGTTGCAGGCCACCTCGGCTGAAATGACTGTTCTCTCTAAAGTAAAAAATGACCAACAGACTCTGAGTTAAATCAAATCACGGGAAACGGCTTCTTTAATTTTTCTGCACAGGATTTCGATGTTCTGTGTTTAGCCACAGACCTGGCACCATTTGTTCAGAGGCCGTATAACTTTATCCAGGGCATAAGTCAGTATCCAGAATATGAAATTTACTCGACGAATGAAATGACAAAAGGGAACGCATTTAAAGACTTTGAAATCCTGTTTTAGGCGGCTTAATACGCAGTTCTTTTAAGCCCTTTTGTAGATGAATTTTAAATCCTAGAATTATCGTTTTATCTTTAGAAGGAATGCCCTTCATGATTTGAAACGTATTAGAAATTATCGTCATCTCTTAAACAAATAGAAAGCCAGTTTTTAAGAGTTGAATGAATTTTGTGCTTCCAACGACTTTTCGGGTGAATGCCGGACCCTGCAAACTTGAAGCTGAGGTTAAAGAATCGGATTTAGACTCGGTTTTACTTACCATAGGGTTTTTTCTTGAAGCAGATCTTGATCAGGGATTATTTTTTTTAGCTTAGGACGCTACGAATCTGCCTCGATCTTTACCCGGTGTTATACATCCTCGATGCATGGTCTATTGTCCAATAACAGGCAATCATGACGGCTTAAGAATTGAAATCCCAGTGTTTTAGTAAGACAGATGGTCTATTGAGTCTGCTTTATGTACAGAAAAGTCGCTGTGGAGTCTCTTTTATTTCCAAGACTAGTGTAGTAGCCAATGGGAGTCCCCTATTTTGAATTTTATTCGAATTTAGTGAATGACATCCGGATGTTAAACAACACTTTAAGATCTCATTTTTGTGTTACTTAAGTTCTCGGAAAGTTTGTCCTTGATGTTTCAAATGGTCTAGGTTAATTATTGTAGACTTAAATTTCGTAATGAATATATTCGGTATTCTCAAGTCAGAGAGGAGAGCGTGATAAAACAGAGAACTTGCCAGGAACCGAAAGACTCTGGAAGTCTAGCCACAAGACAGGAACATCTGTAGAACATGTCCTTAACAGTTAAAAAATCGGAGTAGAAAGGTAATGTTATCACTGAAAAGTGAATGTCGACGTCACTGCAACAATCCTGCTTTGCGCCATGATCATGGCATGTGTAACAAGGGGGAGGGGAGGGGAGTCAGGATGGCTTAGTGGTCATCAACCAGGCGTCCCACCTCTGAGACCCAGGTTTAACCCTGAGGTCGCATGTGGGGTGAGTTTCGGTCGATCTCAATCTGGCTTCGAGGGTTTTTCTCCGGGTACTCCGGTTTTCCTCCATCCTCAAAATCGACTCCCAGTCAATTACAGCTGGCTGGGTTTGCGTTGCTCCGAGATCACACATGGATCGTATGGCGGCAGCTTTGCGGCGCCTTCACATGCATTCGATCCGATCCCGTTGAGCCGGTTGATCCTAAAAAGCTCTTGTAGGGAGCGGTCAACTAAGCACGTTTACAGTTACATTTTAACAACCATGGTTGTCTTCTTCCGATATTTCTCAACCTCCATTTTCATCAACGCTTTGATATTCGGTGATCCTCCTTTCGTACGTTTGTCTTATTCACCAGTATCTCACGGTATTCATGCCGCTCTCATAATACGGTCCACACTCAATTTATATCGATGAAAGTGCTGTGGGATTTGGTGGATTCTCAGTGCTTCTCAGCATTTTATGTTAAACGTCCAAACAATTAACATATATTGGATGAGGTTGAGAATGATAGCGATGATTATCAAGGCCAAAGTTTGTGTTATCTACCGGAGCTGAAGGCTGAGGCGGATAACACAAACTGAGGCCTTGATAATTATCGCTGTCATGCGAAAACCGCCGATTCAATAATTGTTTTATTATGCATATTACTCAGCTGCACTTGTAAAGACAAGAGGACTTTCTTTGGACGAGCGGCAAATCAAAGAATGTTTCTGCGGTTGGCAGAGTCTTCTTTCCTCTTCTCTGCTGGTTAGTGTGTTAGGTGACGTCACTTCTGCATTCATAAAACTGTTGTCTGTGGGTATGACATCAATTCTACATATATAAAATCTATTGTCTGTAGGTATGACGTAAGAGAAACAGAGCAAGCAAGAATTAGCTGCGTGCTTAATTATAGCCAATCAAAATCGAGCTGGTGACACCAATGTATAATAATTCCTATTGGCATGCTCTCTTTCAAGGATGTTCTCTAATTCTCCTTTTTACCATATCTCCGTTACGGGTTTTTGATAGGACCCCATACTCTCCCGGTCAGCACTTAGCTGAGCGTACGCATGGTTCAAGTCAAGTTTGCTGAAATGTTTGGACCCCAAAAGGGCAGCATACAAATCCTGTTGAGTAGCAAGAAGATACTGCTCATCCTCCACAGCTGAGTTGATGGTCACTTTGTAATCCCCACAAATTCGCACTGACCTATCTGCCTTGGGCACAACAACTATAGAGCTTGCCCAGTTTGATCTCTCAGTTTTAACTATTATCCCATACCAAGAAAAAATAATTCTCAAGTTTATCCAGTTCTTTTGTGCTTGAATGAATGAAACTTTATTTAACCACGGGCAATTCATCAGCTACATATGTATTTACAGAAAGATCAAAACTAAAACTACTCAACTATAACTATAAACTACACTATATTAAAAAGCTGCTTTCCGTGAATGCCGTGCCTTATATACAGAGTTTTGCTGATTTCGCGTTTGAACGACCTGATGGATTCCGCGCACCTAGCCTCATAAGGAAGGCTATTCTACAATATGGCGCCACTATAACTGAAACTATTTTTGAAATAATTCGTGCGTGGCAATCTAACATTAAGTTTGTTCTCGGATTCCCTCAAATTGTAGCTTGTATTCGATGCTAAATAGTCCGGAGCTAACCCATGCATGTAGGCGTTTGAATACCACGGTGGTCTTTTGTATGTTTCGCTGGCGATTGTCTCGAAAAGTAACCCCACAGGTTCCCAAAAAAGTGCTACAGTAGTCAAAGTGAGGTTGTATTAAGGCTTGGTGTATAAGATGTAAGGTCGCCGGAGGAAACCGGGGCCTAACACGTTTCATGGCACCGATTCCAGAAGCGATCTTTTTCAGTGGTTGTTTTTCAATGTGGCGATTCCAGTTGAGTTTTTCATCAATTGTTATACCAAGCGATTTTGTAGTTTCAACCTGTTTCACCCGAGTACCGTTCATTAAGATTGACGGGGAAGCAGCAATGGTATTAATGATAGTTGTTTACGTCGTCTCGATCGCCTTGATTGAAAAGGGGTGTGACTCTAGCCGATTTCCAGTCTTCTGGGAGTTTACCCTGACTAATAGATTAATTAAAAATACCGCATATAGGCACACAAATGAGATCGGCACACTCTCGAATAAGCCTCTCAGATATTCTGTCCAGGCCAGTTGCCTTAGACTTGTTTAGTCAGACTTTGAAAAACAAATGCACTGGAATTGGTGTGAAAAAATGCCCATAACGTTTGATCTCCTCTCAAAAGAACTGACTATCGATAAAAACAAAGCGGAAAAAATATGTCTTCAATCTATAAAAGAAGTGACAAGTTATGCAGAAAAATATATTTCTTTTTGACTCGACGGCTTGCTGAGTTTGGGCGTTTCAAAACAACATTTACATTCAAAACAGCATTTACACTGGATTGTGCAGTTGGTGAAAATAGGATAGTTTGTTGTCATGTTGTCTTGCGTGTCCAGCAAACTTAGTTTCTTGACCTCACTACGGAAAGTATCAGTAGTAATTTAATAGCAAGGTGAAGCTACTTTTCAAAGCTATTAACGATGTGCACATTTTTGCATTAGCGGTAGTCCCATTGCCCATGCTCGGACAGGTTACTAGTTACTAGTATTTTCCTTTTCAAATGATATGTAGGTTTGACCCAAACCAACTGTAGTCATTCCGTGGCGTTAAACTATAGATTTGTGTATAGCGAATTTCACCTTCATTGCACTCGAGCTCCACGGTCCATCTTTAGGTCAATGATCGCCTTTTACTATTTGACAGTAAAATATCTATTAACTTTTATGGTTTAATTTTAACCTTTGAAAGAATCGAACTTCTTGATTAATTACGTATAAAATTTATTAAAGTGCCCCTGTGATTTAAAAAAAGAAATCACTTCCTCTTTTTCTTCACATTTTAAAAGTGTGTTTGGCTAACACCTAACTGGCAAACTTTTGTGCTTTGACTTTTATCCAAAGGCCGTTTACTTTGATTGTAAGTTTTGGATTTCACGGTCCGCCATTACTCACGTTTAAAACTGACCGATTAGACCTCAGAGAGTTGGATCCAGGCAAAAGAGACGTCAAAGGCTCACCAGCCTAAAATTTCAGCGTGTGAATGCCGCCTATTATATATGCAAAACGTGAGTTTAAAAATCTGAAAGCCCAAAAGTCCAGTGCTGCATATTAATTCTGCGGCGTACACACGCATTGTATAATTAAACTAGTGAGCCTTTGACGTCATGTTTTCCTCGATCCAGCTCTCTCAAGATCTTAAAATTAGTAATGGCAGATCATTAAATAGGAAAATTCCAGTTAAAATAAACAGGTGTCTTTTTTAAATCAATGCTTAAAACGTGGTCCCTTAGCGTTTAGTTTACATAGTTTTAAAACCCAGAGGAGAATATTAATTGATTTTTTGGTCACAGTGGCACTTTAAGTTTATCCTGTACTCACTTTGACGAAGGGCTAATTTTCAAAACTTCAGCTTGCTTGTCACCAAATTAAGCCAGAAAAACAAAAATAAAGGGGCTTTTTTCACTTGAATTGCAGGCGACAGCTTCAATGTAAGAAATAATCCAGTTTGTGCGCGATGGGATGGTTCATTTGACCTGGAAGCATCACTTGTGTGTCACATAAATCCGCTAAGGAGTGGCAGATATGTTGGTATACTAACAACCAGAAGGCAGTTCCTACAGCTCTGTGAGGTTGAAATCTTTTCAAAAGGTGCTTCAGTGTTAAGTAAAGCTGTAGTAGAACTGTTGTACACAGCATTATCTTTTTTTATTCCCGTGTATGGCTGACACACTTCTACACTGCATCTGGCCTATTCGGGGAAGCCTCGTACCCAAAGTCCTCAGGCTTTTTGGTCAGCAGGTGAGACCCGGAGAGATAATGGACTCCATTTTCCCAGAAAACGTGTGGTTCCGGTCTTATTGTGCATGCTTAAGTTTAAACGGAAGCAGTAAACAGCAGGAAATAAATGGCAGGTTGAAAATGTTCGAGAAACAAAAACTTTGGTTTTACACACCATAAAAGAAACTGGAGAAATGATCATTGGTTTGCTGTAAAATACCTTGCGAGCAGTTGTTTTTTCCTACGCTTCCCGAAAGAGAAACCACTGCAAGCAACCATTAGTTTCTTTGATTGAGCCGCCGTCCAGCGCCAAGGACTAATAAATTTAATTTGAACTGGTAAAACGAGTTATTAAACTTGTTTTGGTGCTTGCGCAAGCGTTCAGCTACGTAGCTGCTGCGTTTGGGCGAGCCCGCTGTCTAATAATTTCATATTTTTCCACGAAATAAGACGAAACGCATCACGTGGAGTATGACGTAGTTCGCACATCCTCGATGGGAAATCTAACGGTAGCTCGCAGTGGTTTCTCTGTCGGGAAGCGTAGGAGAAACTAACTGCTCGCGGGGTAGCTGTAAAAGCGAGTGAAGATGAAACTTCTGACGCTTTCGCTTAAGTGTATTTTAGTGTTTCAGCGTGGATTCCATCGTGCAAGCAACACGATCGACAAATTTTTGTGGAAACGACACCAATGTCCTCTTCTATCACAATTTTATGTTTCCGTTATTCTGAATTGCTTCGACAAGACCTTTTTCCACGGAATTCTTTTCAAAGAGACTGATGCAATGTTTTCCCACGGTACGTTTGCAACAGTTACGGGAATCAGTTTTTAGCAGCGTGGGAAAATTCCCTTGCTATAAACGGTTGCTATTTATTAGTCGAAACTTCTTAAGCAGCTGCTTAAGGCCGCTGTTACACGTTGAAACTTTTAGCTGAAACTTATGTGCAACGGCGCTGTAAAAAAAAGTTTCAGCAGACTTTGCACCGTGTAACATAAAAGGACGAAACTCGTTCGGAAACGTTGAAACTGGTCTTGAAATGTTGTTTACATGGCCTTAGCCGGTTTCTGATTGGCTTACGCAGCGTAGCGTAACAAGGCTGATCATGAGTGAGACCAGTTTCACGAAGTGGTGTTACATGGTTAAACTCCTGTTTTTATCACCACTGTGATTGCTGCGACCGTTACAGAAGTAGAAAGCGGTTCTACTTTTCGTGAAACTTGTCTCGCAACGGAAGTTCCAAAAAGTTTCACGAAACCGACTATGTTACACTGTGCAATGCCTCCTGGAATTTGTTTCGCAGTGCCGTAGCACAAGCGTTTCGGCTAAAAGTTCCAACGTGGAAAGCTGCTGTTACACGTCGAAACTTTTAGCCGAAACTTATGTGCAACGCCCTGCAAAAAAAGTTTCAGCAGGCGTTGCACCGTGTAACATAAAAGGTCGAAAATCGTTCGGAGACGTTGAAACTGGTCTCGAAATGTTGTTTACATGGTCTTAGCTGGTTTCTGATTGGCTTACGCAGCGTAGCGTGACAAGAGCGAGGGAGACCAGTTTCACAAAGTGGTGTTACAAGGTGAAACTCTCGTTTTTGTCACCACTGCGATCCTTGCGACCGTTGCAGAAGTAGAAAGCGGTTCTACTTTTCGTGAAACTTGTCTCGCAACGGAAGTCCCAAAAAGTTTCACGAAACCGACCATCTTACCAGGTGCAACGCCTGCTGAAACATGTTTCGCAACGACGTTGAACACAAGTTTCAGCCAAAAGTTTCGACGTGTAACAGCGGTTGTAGACAATTCAAACCCCGACATTTATTTATTAATTATTTTTGTGGTTTATATATTTCTGAGATGCATTAAGTCTCGAGGTGATTTAAGTTAGGGGAAGACAGCGACGGTAAAAAAAAAAAACAAACAGCACTGAAACTAGTTTTAGATTTCGAATCTCCCTCCAAATTCCGGGGCTTCCTGTGTGGTACTTCATTATATTACTTACCGACTTCCTGTCGGACAGTCATTGTTATGCAAGCGTCCAATAAAAAAAATGTTTAAGTCTATCATCCCAGAGTCTCTCCGGGGGCTCACCCGCTGACCAAAAAGCTCGAGGACTATGGGTTCGAGATTGGGAACCACCAAATCACAAAATTTCACTGCGAAAATAGGTTCAAATGGCGTGCTGATCAAGATCGCGACATTTTTCACAGAAGGGTCTTTCGTGGTTGGCGATAACGTATGCCGTAATATTAAGAAGAGTATAGCATGAACAGCTGTGATCTGTTGTAGCAAGGCCGAGTGATTGCAGTGGTAGTGGAAATTTCAGCATTCATTGTTCATGACCATCCCTTGTTTGATCTTATGTTTGTGGTAAGTAGTATTCTTCGCTTACATACGGCTGCATATCATTTGCATATAATTTGCATATTGGAAATTATAGAGTTTCCATGGGAATGGAACCTTATTAAAAATGGCGGATTTGACGCAAATGAGCTGGAACCTCATTAACATCCGCCATTTTGTTTTGGTGGGAAGCGGTCCATACTAATGAGCAGCAGGAGTCCATAAATGGGCGTAGCACCGGAGGTCCGTTGCAAATGTCACGCAAACCGGAAATAAGGCCAACACACAAAATGAAAGTTTATTGACAAACCCTAATTTTACAAGTGGGAACGTGTGGGGGTCCGAGTGACCTACCTCGGTTCCCGGAGAGAAACTTACTACACATTTATTCTAGGTGGTCTTGGTTTCCTTGGCAACAATCGGATGAAATAGGACCACGTTTAGAAAGACCAATAGGAAGCAGGGCCGCGTTTAGATCACAGTTAATCAAGGGATTTGTTAAGACACCTTAAAACCTTCAAAAGCAAGAACAATGTTGTCGCAATTGATGTTGAATTGACCGTGACCCTGCACAATCTTTTGTTTTTGCTTCGCACGGGTTTGCAAATTAGTTGCGCATAATTTAATCGAAGGATTTGATTGGTTATCTTCTCGAAAAAGGTGTGTTTTGTGCAGGGTCAAGGCAATACGGACAAAAATATGAAACTAAGGGTGCGTTTTTTTGGGAAAACCCGAAAAAGGTTTCTTGAAAACAAAAACGGATTTTGCGCTTTTTGGGGGAAATCCAAAATCCATACTCGAGGAGGATACTTCGGATCAAATCTAAATCCGGATTTTTGAGATTCACCACTTCAGCGTGTCTTTTTGGGAAAGGATTTGAAAAAAGTACTTTTGACAAGCGGTTTTTCATGAAAAATGATACACAACAGCTACCGTACATGACAATTTAGCCCAAATGTTTTTCTCGCGCCATTTTACCGTGCGATCAAAGACACGAATGGATCGAAAATAGTTAGGTTTCCTGCAAATTCACACCAGAAATTACACTAGAAGTGTTTTTGACAGCAATGATATTGTTAGCACCTTTCCCACATCTAAAAAATACCCTCTGTATTCGATTTGTACCTTAGAACGCATGCTTTTCTCCACTCCTTTCATCAATCGCTAAGGTTTTTTTTTTCTGGTGGCATTTTGAAGAATTTCTCCAAAACAAACCAGTTAAGCACGATTTTTTTTAATTGCACGCAACTCTGGGTTTGTGGGTTTGCGTTGTCATGGAAAATAATCCTTTTTCGAATTTTGCGTTTTTTTGACGCTAAAGAATCCATTGATCGGAGATCACAAATCCGTTTTTGGATTTTCCCAAAAAACAAAACGCACTCTTTGAACTTGTCGAATTTCATAACCATCTCCATGCATTTAAACGAACCAATAAGGGGTAAGTCACGTTCGCCTAGACCATACGAAAGAGTTCTAATAAGGAGGAAATTTAATGAAGCGGACATGTAATGAAATGACCCCTTTTGAAAACGCCTAAATGAAGGAAAAAGGGGGTTTGGCGAATGCGAAAATGTATACACTTTTCGTGCAAAATATTGAGCCTGGTCGCGCTTCAACTATAATTTAATAGCAGAGCTATTGTTTTAAATCCAATGCGATAATCGTGGCCTTTCTTTACACGAGTTTACGATTTTATTTCCTTAACGCACGATTCTTTTATCAATTATAGCATACGCTAACAGACTTCTATTTGAAAACGCTTGAAAAAAAGTTAGTAACAATGGTTTTAAACCAGAATTCCGAATCACTAAGGACCATTCTATATAATTCTTTATTGTTTTCAAATGAGACGGGAGTATTATGATTTCAACGTAGTTCAAGGTTTTCTTAATCATAGTTAGTAGAGGGGACTCCTCTACTAACTATGTTGTATAGTAACATTTTGTTTCAGATTCAAACCCTGATATGGATGGCCTTCCTAAGGTATTTATACAGTAACTTTCTTGTAAATTTGCTGCTTCTGTTTTGTGCAAAAAAATGCATGTAGCTTCATTTCCTGTTATTTGCTCGTGAGTTTCTAAAAAATGGCAACTACATTGCTTGACTGATACCTTTTTATGGATCTCGTCTTTCTTGTTGTTGATGCCTTCATCTTCAGGTAAACTGCAGAATACCCGCAGCTCTCCGTAACGTAGAGCTCGTGTTGATGTTTATTGTGTTGCTGAAAGTTGTATTTTTATATCACTAAATTAAACGATTCAATTTGATTTTAAAGAAGACTGCATGTCTTTAAGGAGGGAGGGGTTAATGAGCGAAATTTGATAGCGTTTGGTGTAAATGACCTGTACATGTGCTTGTGTTGTCTGTAGGATAATCAGAATGATCACAATCCTGGTACCCCAGGGGAGGGTGATGGACAGTTTGGCAATTTACTGCCATTCTCACGAGATAATGTAAAAGCGAACTTTTCTGCTAACTTTAGGGTTAAAATTCTGGTCGATTATCGATTAAGATATTTGAAGCAGGGAGCCGTAACTTAGAAGAAATCTAATGAAAAGGATGATCGTTATCTTAGACATCACGAATTGTCCTCATCCCATATTCGGAAAAAAATAAGAAATATGGTTATGTTAAACATCATCAAATGTCCTTATCCGTTAAATCAGACCCATAATAATAGTCGGGGAGCCACAAATGTGACCTGTATGCTTTAATTGCATGAGGTAATCATTAAACCATGTGAACATTAGCACTTAAAAACTGACACGGAGCACCGTGTGAAGCTGTTTTATTAAAGATGGCAGTTGGAACTCATGTACAACCAGGTTTTAACCAAAACTTGTTTCGATAGAGCCTGTTTTTTCACTTGGCAGGTTGAACTTTGCACATTAACAAATGTTACGTGAAAGATCGCCAAACAAATTTTGCGAAAGGTCTGGGTTTAAATTCTGTAGAGTTAGTTCATTTGTTGAAAATGGTGTAGCTACCGCGCCTGGAATTTCAGACCTTGTTTCTATTTTCTTGGGGCGAAGTAGAAACAAAAGTCTGGAAAGTCAGCCTAATGAATAATAAATAATATGGTTAAAGGATCCTGGGTGGAATCCATGTTCGTCCAGCGTCGAAGACTGGCAATCCGTTTTCCTTTTTCCTCCGTTATGACAACAAACATTAAATCAATAGCTGTCAAAATACACCTACAACTGTACAGTAGCAACCATACTCTATTCGCTCTCCTACCAGACACTTGAAAAGGTTGGCCCGCTTGAACATTCTGGAAGAATGCCGTATGCGTTTGTCGTATCCTATCGGGAACATTTCTTTACTTCTTTAACACGGACTGCTCTTATCAGAGCCGCAAATCTTAGAAATAGGTCAAAGTACGTCATCTGAACACAACAGACCATGTGACTGGTGGAATGAGAAAATTAAATGACTGACTGACAATAGTTGCTCCGTTTCCGGTGTACCGTATAAGTTGTACGGGCTCCACCCTGGATTATCACCAGAAAGTGACATTTAGGTTAAAAGGTCGAATGCGGAGGTGGTAAGCTCGAAAATTGCGGCACACGCATTTTATTTTTTTTGAAAGGGAAGGCAACGGTGAACTTTGTGTGACTCTTCATGTCCTCGTTCGTTAAATCTGGAACACAAAAACGTTTCACCTTTTACCAGAGGTTTTTCTCGCCGCTTCGCGACTCTCTCTTTTGTCGCTCTTTTCATAGCGAGAAAATAACCTCTGGAATCCAGGATACGATATTAATAATGTAAATAGAAAAAATTTTGTCAATTCTGATTGTTTAACAGAAATGCAGTTTTCAGGTGACACAGCGCAGAAAATAAGCAATTCTTTGCAAAAACAAGTATGAAAGCAAGCATTCTGATTGGTCAGTGAGTAAAGAAAGTCACAAAAAGCCAATCAAATGTGAACCCGGGATGGCGCAGTGTCTGCGTAATTAGGTGATACTCTGCTTGACCATCCAGACTTTTTTCATGTATATTTTTAAGAAGTAATCATGAATAAGTAATCCCGTGATTGAAATGCATAAGAAATTGGCTTTTTCGAAGACTACAAATTGCACTCGCCCTACGGAATTGTGCAATGTTCGCCTTTGGAAGAAGTTATTATTGCTTATTTTTTCATTACGTCATCGCGGCCATGTTGGTGGACAAGAACAAAAGATCTCTCATTTGCTCCTTTTGTTCGTCCACCAGCAATTGTACATTACGTTATTGTTATCTTTGTTTCTAAGATATATAATAACCCAAGTTATTCGCGCATTTTGACTGGTTCTTGCCTATGATCTATTAGAGGACAGACGCACGATTGACGTCACCATCACAAATAGATTCCATGTTGCCGTGCGTCTGTTCAGTAACAGATCACAGAAGACGTCAAAATGTGGTAAGAAGAAAAAAAAAGTGGCGCACGAGGCTATAGCCGAGTGTGTCACTGATGTTCTCGTGTGCCACTTTCTTTTTGTTCTTACCACATTTTGACGTCATCTGTGATCTATTACTGAACAGATCTATTACTGAACAGACGCACGGCAATATGGAATCTATTACTTTGTTAATTAGCCTGCTTGCGGCCGGTTGATGTTGTTGTCGCCATAACCTGCAATCAGGCGTACTTTTCTTTAGAGAGGGTGTGAAACCGTAACCTTTTCACATCTCTCTAAAGAAAGTATGCCTGATCGCAGGTTATTGTCGCCACGAAACACGTATCAGACGCTATATTGGAAGAGCGTGGAAAAGGTCTTGGCCGGGTGACAAAACGACGGGTTGTGAAGTGAGAAGAGCGGAGAGAAAAACCGCCTGCGCGAACACCAGCCTTTTCTCGGTAGCTGCGTCCATCAGCTCACGCGGCTTTCTAATTGGTTGGCTCGAATGGTTTAAATCTCTCCGCTCTTCTTACTCCCCACTCCGTCGTTTTGTCACCCGGCCCAGACCTATCCCACGCTCTTCCAAATATGGCGTCTGATACGTGTTTCGTGGCGACAACAACCTCTACCAGCCACAAGCTGGCTATTAAGACATGGTCATTCATTCATTCATTCATCACGCACGTGGGCCAATATATTGCTTTTTTTAGTGAATGCGGCTCGTAACTTGAACAAGCAGCGTTTAATGTTCTGGTGGTTAAATGGGAAAAACCTTTTTAAGAAACGCAACAATAATACTAATAACGAACTCTATTTAAGTGTCAACTGTATTTAGCACTGGGGTACAAATTGGGGAGAAATCAAATCCAATTTAAGATTGGTTTTTGAGGATAGGGAAAATCCGGATTACCCGCCCGGAAAAACACCTCTCGGAGGATAGAAGAGAACCAACAAACTTTCCAACTATGATTTGAAAAGCAAAATGTTGTTTGCTTCTGTGAAAATTGGGTGACCAACAAGTAGGCAACATGTTCTGGAGAGTGGAATTACGATAATCATATAATATCACCCAGCGTTGAATTTATGATAATTATAATTGCATGCCATATGCACTGGTCTAAGTCCCAGGACTTGTGGTAGCAGATAAAAAGAAAAAAAAAGTAAAAGTATTCTCTGGACAGGATTTGAACACGGAGCTTCGGCTTAGAGGAACAGCTTCTATCACTAGCCCACGATGAACAAGTTACAAAGTTTCTGTAATACGTATTTGATATTTGTTGCCTGGCATCTAGAATAGGACCACAATAATTCATCAATGATTGAGCCTTAGCGCTAATTTCAAAATGGTTAGCTTTGTTTTTTAAGTGTGGCCGGACCTTTCTCGTTAGGTGTCTAAAATAAGTTCTTAGCGAGCGTTATCGCACGTTTACAGCCCGGTCTTATCATAAGACCGGGCTGTAAACGTGCGATAACGCTCGCTATGACAAATAATACACACTTAATGTATGGTCCCGAGGGAAACAGTTAGTCTTGTTTTCCCGAGAGTCCTGATTTTTCCCGAGAGGAAGTCGAGGGAAACATCAGGACTAGAGGGAAAGCAAAACTAACTGGTCTCCCGAGGGACCAGATATTAAGTGCTTTGTTGTATATTTAGACTTTTCCGTCAACAACCGCAGCAAAACATCTGGAGCGGGCAACAATTGTGGAATTGTATCCCGATCGGGATACATTTGAATTTGATGAGGGGCACGTGACCAAGAACCAACCAATCACGGTGCTCGTTTTGTTGAGTGAAAGGCTAGGTATATAACAATGTTAATTGTATATTCAAAGCCTGTGGATACTATATGATTATCGTAATACCAGTCCCGAGGATGACTTTAAATTGGCCAGTTTCGTATTCTCACGGTTAGACTAGATCTAGCATAAAATAGAGGCTAATGCGTGGGAAATAATTTGCATTTGAAAAGATTCCCCGCATTAGCCCCCACTTCATGCTCGATCCGACCCAACCTGCCTATTCCACGCCTTGAAAACAACCATAGGTCATCTGACGCCATATTCACTTGTAAAAATGATTCATACGGGTATCACACTTCTTTCGTCGTTCGGTTGAACGTACTCTAATCCACACGTGCACCATGCTCCTCGCGGTCTGTGGCAGTGTCCTGTTTGCTGACCGCTCGGAGTGCGTGCGCAATCGTGCCCCCACCCTTTTTTTCTCCATTCGTGTCACCCCATGCAGTGTTTTGTAATACTTTAATTCTTATTTGTTTTCAGACATTTCCAAGTTAGAGTACTGACTCCTAACTGGCTTTTAAAGTGAGTTTATGAATTATGTAAACGTTGATAGTACGTAAACATTGAAAGCATGAAATTGTGTTTTATCCGTGGTTAGAGCTTACAAATGACTTATGGTTGACAAAATGGGCCGTCCTAAATTTGCAGTCAAGGGACTTAAGTGTTCCTCCTACAATTAAATATACCGGCGTACGTTTTTTTTCTGCGCGCACTTTTTTCAATCCAAGTTTGTAGTGACCTCATTAGTTAGTGGGATGGCCCTTCGGTTTATTACCATTGTCCAAGTGATCAGGGATGGATTTATAAAGCTTTCTCAAAATCATTATTAATTCACCAACCAAGTCGACCAATCACAGGTTGTATACCACCACATCACGTAGATGTATTTTCATATGTGGCTCAATAGAAAAGTAGATGGAACCTTTTAGAGATTTAGATACGATATCCAAATCTCTTATAATTTTTCTCTGCCGTCCCTAGCTAGAAAAACAAAACGAAACAATAGTCGGCCACTCGTTCGAGAATTGAGCTATACCAAGAACTTGTGCTTCGTGTTTTGAAATTCGAAGCAGTAAGTACTCTGCCTTCGGCGTCGTGCTTTCATCTGTTTGTTAGTGTTTGGAACCTCGGATGAAACATTCCCACTCGTTATTGATATGTTACTTCTAATACGATCCAACTTGATCAGCATCCTCGCAGATGATGGTACGTGTTGAACTTATCGACATCCTTTAGCCAAATATTGACACGGTTGCTTTTACCTCTCGATCTGTCTTTCATCGGAAAAGACAACGTTCTTCCGTTATTCGTCTACGGTCGTTGTCATGTGCACTAACCAAATAAATCCAAATCTGCAGTTCCTCAGGAGGAAAAAAACTATCAGGTTGCAAAAAAAATATTCAATTTAGTTTCCTCTCTGTGCTAATTCCACGAACAGGAAATGGCACACACTTCTGGACAGATAAACAACATGCTGTTTCAAAGAACTATCACAATGCAAAGCAGTCTATGACGTCAACCCGGTATTAGGCTCGTTCCTCTTCTTTGCTTGGTCGTAGATCAAATTACAACTTATAGGAGCCTCTAATACTGTGTTCACACTAGGCCGATACATTATTAGTCTGATCACTAATGAAACATGTTTCGTTATGAAAAGTGTTCACATCAGACAGTGCAAGGCGCGAATCATGGTTGAAACGTGACTATTCTGAGCATGATTGAAATAACCTCGCGAGGTAGTTTCAATCATGATCAGACCAAGCACGTTCAAAATGGCGGATTCATGCGAGAGGAGGTAAGTGCCCAAAAGAACCAAATTTGGGGCTATTAGGAGGCTAAATGTCTAGTTGAAATATGGGCCGACGAAGAAATATAACGGCAATTATCGGCGATTGTTGCGGATGAGCTTATGGAAAACTGAATATCTTGTAACGAAGAAAGCGCAAATGCCGTCTCCTTGTTAAACGCTGCATAGCCCTCCTCCTCCGAAGGGCTAGAAAATTAACACTAAACCAAAGAATGAATGCAACTGTTACAGAAGTTTCCAGCTCCATTCTACAGCTGAAATGTAAAAAAATTATGCGAGTACCATGAAACAGCATAAGTTATACAACCCTGCATGAAACGTGTTTCAAAACGACATCTGATGTGAACAAGGCAATAAAAAAACATGTTTCGGCGAAACATGTTTACTCTAATCATGTTTCGGCTTTAATTTGAACACAGCTTAAAACTGACTTTGAAGGAGAGAGTATAGCAAACCAAAAAATTAATGTTTGACCAGTGCAGAGAATTGTTAAGTAGAGAGGGCAGTGCATCGAGCAGTGTAGAAATATCTCGGAATCGAAAGCTCCTTTTTAATTTTTTAGTTTGTTCGTTTTATTTAACGAGAGCTTTAATTTCCTTTCAGGACCACTGTGAATCGGTTGCGATCTTAAAATCAAAGAAAGAATGCAAGAAGAAGCAAGAAGATTTGAAAATGTCGATGGAACGACGGACCAGCAAGGAGAGTTTTTCATGCAATAACAGCTAGAGAACTTTCGCTTTTGTATATTTGTCAAACACTACCCAAAGATTTGTAGAAAACAACTGTATTTGATCTACGGAGTTTGCATTGGGAGAAAAACCCCGCTATCGCTAAACGCCTTCTTCTCTTGTGCCAGGGAAGACGAGCCCAAAGTAGATGTCTCTAAATTAAGGTTATATTATTGCCAACGAGGCGGCCGACCCCAGAGGGTCGGCCGTCGAGTTGGCAAATCATAGATCGGAGCCGTACGTGAGTACAGAAGAAAAAACTCATCTCAGCGTAAGGGACCCTTTTTTGACCATATTTGGGTGTAAGTAATACTCCATATTTGGGTAGTGACGTCACGTTTTTGCATGTGTCGCTTCCACCGTGTGGTTTGTGTGTTGTTTCAGCGGACGATTCAGCTAGTGAGATTGGAGGCGCTTGTAGTTGCCTTACGTGTTCGTAAATTGAATTGTAAGCAGCGGCTGACCAAGGAATAGGGTTATACCTACAAATTTTGGACAGAACGAGCGTGTTCGCTTGTCGATTTTGAACGAGCGTGTTCGCTTGCGAACCAGCCTGTTCCATTGTCAATTTCGAACCAGCGTGTTCGCTTGTCAATTTTAAACCAGTGCTTTCTTTCGTCGATTGCCACGTTTTTAAAGACTTCAGATCAAAGAATTGAACAAATTACTATAACACATCTTCTTATAGCACAAAGAATTGTCCTTGAACTCCAGCGTTGCGTAATTAAAACCACTCACAACTTGGACAAAGCGGGGGTAGACAATATTGCTTGATTATTGCGTTCAATACATTTATTATCTGGTTAATCGCCGTTACAAGTCGACAACTAAATGTTGGGTTCTTAAGCTTAGCAGACATTGCTTTTCAGGGTTCATTCAATGTGAAATACAGTGCTGTTATTATTATTATTGTTATTATAACCTTCATCACCACGTGCGTGAAAGTTCGAGTTGCGCCGATGAAACACATTCCCTAAACGGGGCTGCCGAAAGTTTTTACGCCATCAGTGTAATAGTTGAGCTTGTGTTTATACTGATAGTTAACTTTCAGCATACCATTTAAGTTGTCATGGTTTATGTTCACCGCAGAGTGCTTTTTCTGTCACTTATTCTTTATGGCAGCAGTTGCTCGATAATCAAACCTTCATTTTCTTGTTTTAGAGTAAATTCTCAACCAGAGACAGTGTATACCACTACAAAAGCAATCCACCTTTCTCTGGACAAAGAGTATAACGTTTTTACGTTAAAATTTGGACTCAGACAGAACACTCTCAAAGTGTGTAAATAAAGTGTAATCGATGTAATATCCAAGGGTTCAGTCAAAAACCTTCATAAGTTTGTTGTATTTATCTTTTTTTGATTGAATCAAAAAATGAAACGAAAATTCATGTGCACATTTATTCAAACAATACTCAAACAACCAGTAAACCTACAACATCACAAGATATTGCTTCGAACTTAAGTAATACTCCCTCAACATTTACACACTTTGAAATTATGGAATTCCTCAAATTATGCCTTCAAGACCAAGACTCTTATCAGAGTTACTTCACACTCTTCCTTTCCTACTTTCATTTATAGTAAAATAATTTACCTCTGTGTCCAACTTTCACACATTTCAGAGACATAAAACAATTTTGCCTCGTTGGCACTTGCCGCAAGGCACAACTAGTATAGAAAGGGAAATATGTTTGTATAGTCCATCGCTTACGTTGTGGCTTTTAATTAATAATATACGGACAGTTGTTGGGTGTTTGTGTAGAATAATAGGCGAGTTCTTTGGGACAAGAAAGCTTTCATATCTTATCAGGAATGAATGAGTTTGCTGCTTCGGTGTAGCGTACAATAAGGGACAAAAGGGATCCAAGCCACTGGCTTAAAAGCTGGTTGACCCAGATTTCTTTCTTGACCTCAAACGCGTTAAACACGTGACCAGCACATGATGGGCTCGTTACGCCTTGGTGGCGATTCTTTCTATTTATCCATAGCGTGCTGTAACGTTGTCAACGCGTAGTGAATTCTAGTTCCTTCTTAGTGGTTCAGGTCAAAGTCACGCAACGCTCCTCGGGTAAGGAACGTTGTTTGTTCTACTGCTGCCCGAGTGGCTCCGAAGGAGACTAAGTAACATGTTCCAAATGAAGGAAAAACTTTGTGCAAATGGTTGCTTCGCCTTCTCAAGAAAAGTTTAAAACCGGAATATTTTGTGAGACTTGTACCTCGGTGCTCTGTAAAACTTGAGCGCAAGCAGGTGGTCGATGCGTTGGCGCACAGCGGACCCAGTGATTGGTAAGCTTCTGATTTACACTGAAAAATCGAGGAGCTGTTTGGAATGAAAACTTAAGCTCACCCCAAGTTTTCTGCAAGGTTAATATTTTGCTTCGTCTTTTAACGTGAAGACGGCTAGTTATCCCATTTGCGCGTTTAGCTCCAATGTGCGTCAAGTCTCCTTATTTCGCGCATATTAGGGAAACCGTCCTTACAGCAAGGTGTCCGCACGTAGCAAGAGCGAATCAGTCATTGGCATGATACGAGATGTAGCTATGTAAAAAGCGCGGGAAAACACTGCGCAGGTGGTTTTGGTCTGCTTAGTAATTAAACGGTGACTCCAGATCGTTGGCCAGTCAAGAACCACAGTCTCGATTCTATGATGCTCTTGTTTGTGATTGGTGTTGTAGCGTGAAAGGACTGCTCTGGAACAAGGCGGGCTTTTGCGTTAATATGATTGATGTGATAAAAATTGTAAGATTATTTGAAAGAACTAATTTTTAAAAGCAAAAAAACTATACCTTGCGAAAAAGTTGTGTACATTACGGATAATGAGACGCTAATAGTATTTAACTCATGAAGGAAGGTGCAATGTAATCTCGTCCCCAGATCTCACTCCGTAACCGGAAATGTGAGATCTGGTAAAGTTCGACAGTACACCATTTTTCATTGGCTACTAAAAAAAGGTTGCGGCAATGCAATCTAATCTCGGGTTGGCTTATTTCGCGGGGCACTTAGTGAGGGTTTGGTTTTCGCAAGCTCATGTGCTGTTTTGAATAAATGCCAGTTGTGCGGAGGAAAGTTTTGTTCAATTGTGTGAAGAAAATAGCACTCGTTTACTGATTAAGCCTAAGCGTTCGTTTCAGTGATTCTGCAGTTTCTCCGACAATTAAATAATCTCGACCGTTCAAAAACAATCGCCTGTAGCGCTTCTTTCTGTTCGGCTTAAGTTTAAAGTTTCCTTGTCCTCTGCCCAAAAGAATCTCTTCAAGAATACTCTCGAAATCCATGTTTATTCCGCAAAATCACCCAAAATCACAACAGAGAGTACGAACATGCGCAGTGATAGAAAAGCCCGTATTCTGCGCCTCGCTGGCACTGAGCATGCTCGAAATCGAACTTTACCAGATCTCCCTTCCGTATGACCGTGGGAAATCTGGGTACGAGATTAGGTGCAATGTTTAATCCACCTCTGTCTGTGTGAAATAACTTGAGCAGATTGTGCAAACAACACGGAGGGGAATTCGAGATTTTCGGATACAACTTCCAACCATTTTTGTTTTTTTTTTTGCGGGTTAGATAAAATCGCTCATCTGTGCCGTGAATAGCAAGATGAAACTGTATAAAGACCTTCTACAATATATAATTCAACTGTCCAGTACATTAATACTCTTTGAGATCATGTTGATTAAAGAAACTGTCGATGAAATCCTACTAGTGAGATTCGCCCTCGATCTGTAATTTCTGCTGTCCTATCGTGATTCGGGTGGGCTGGGAGCATGGTGACTTGTTTGGCGTATGGGGTGCGTAATCCGAATTTTTGTATCAGTTCTAGGAAAGGGGCAAAAGTAGGGATAATGATTGATGCTAGCCCGCATACAATTGTTAGCTATTGTTTAGCTATTCCATATGTGCTGATTTTCTGCGAACATAGCGTTTTTTCCAAAAGTAGTGCTTGACCTAAAGTTCTCAGCAACGTCAACGGTAACTCAGCTGAAATGACTCACAGGCCGTTGTGAACAACAAGAGAACAAAGAAATGTGTTTTAATAAGTAATTTTTTACAGGGAGGTCTTGGTTTTCCAGGTCTTAAGCTTCGATCTTCGTTTTCCACACCCCAAGCATTATCCAACCACGTCCTTTGTACTGCGGCCTCAACGCCTGGTATATTAATATGAATTTGAAAGGCTTTGTCAAAACGGACGAAAAACTTAGAAATTACAGAAAGGAAACTTGGAGGAGGCAATTAAAATCGACCGAAAAACTACTCGTGATGAATAAAGGACGGCGAAAGAGCTCAGATGAACAATTGTCCTTAGCAAGTTTGTTTCTTTTTTGCACTATAAAAAAGCACCGTTTTTATATCGGCAAAAATCCCCCTCCTCCTTGCGGGCTTCTTTCTAAAGCTCTTTGGACGAGCAAAGAAAAAAGAAAAGTTGCCAAACTGCGATCCTTGCATGCTGAAGATGTCTTGTATCATACGTCAGGGTCGGCCAGGGTTTTTGGGTATACGGTATACAGGGGCTTTTTAAATCGGGTATACGGTATATTGCAGTTAAAAGACGAGTATTCGGTTTACCACTTTCTTTGAATTTCAGGTATACGGTATACAATGCTTCCATTAATTTTGGTTACATTTTATGAATTTTGGGTATTTTTGGGTATTTTGGCGATTTTTTTCGGGTATACTGGTATAACACTACCCCCCGTTTACAGTCCCACACCAGCTCATTTGTGTAAGATTCATATAGATTCTTGTGCACAGTTGTACTCAAGGCTCGGGTATACAAATCTGTGGTGAAAATAGGCATCCACAACTTAACACAGTTTCTTCTGTATAGTTTCAAATGCAGGAGCAAAAGCTAGAGTGACTGTGTAAACAAAGGCACAAAAATCTTCGCCTCAACTTAAGATTTTGCTCCTGATGGCAAATTTTTGTCGTGTGCAACACAAAATTAAAGCTGTATTTTCAGTCCAAAATATTTTGTTGCAGATCAAAATTCTTTAATTAATGCCCGCATCACAAACTTTGTTATCTTCCAGAATTTTTGGGGGTGATTACATTATTTTTGTACTTTGAAATTATTATTATTATTAGTATTATTATTATTATTATTATTATTATTATTATTATTATTATTATTACGTAATCATATATAATTAATATGATTAAGTACTATTATCAATATTATGATTACTATTCTTAGCCTCGCTATGTACACTAGCAATTTAATTCTATGAATGGCTAATTCTTGTAGCATCAACATTCATTTGGAGTAGAAAAGGGTATAGAAATGTGTACGTTGTGTAGGTGTTTTCATATTTAAGCCTTCTCACTTCTCGAAAAAAAAAAGTACAATGTTGGTGACTGGAAAATACATATTGGTGTCTGCTGTACAGGTATACGACGGAGTTAACTGTTGTTGCTTCCCCCATTCTGTGTCCTTAATCAAAAACCTTTTACTTTCCTGAAGGAACTCTCTTCAAGTCTTAGGGAGGAAGGAAAATCCCTTCTAAGCTCATTTATTTTCGACATTAGCATGCAGTACCCACCTCCAGTCTCCCAGTGGCTTTTTTTGGATCTTCAAATAAACAGGACTTATTTATTCTGCGCCATAGACCTCTTTCATAATGGCAGCCAAATAAAATATTCTTCTGTTTTAATACTAATAAGCCTTTCTATCCTTGCTACAACGAGCAAATTTCAAAAGAATATTTGTTTCAAAATGAGGGCAGTAGGTCTAATTAACATAAATGCAACAGAATGTAAAGGAGGTTGCCATTTGTGAAAGTGGTCTATTTCCCTGCCCTTACACTGAAGGCAAAA
>NC_090873.1:32224418-32226918 GCF_036669935.1 Montipora foliosa
TCATTAGAACTTTCTGAAGTATTTGGTATACGACAGAAACTTCTTATTATTTCTGTTAAAAGGAAAAATCAAACGGAAGATAGCAGGCTCTATTGTACTCTACTTGTATCTTAACGGATGCCTATCTGAAAGTCGACATTTGAGGTGGCTCATGTATTGGCCGAGATTTAAGGGTAAGTTTCATAACTGGAGTCACACCTTAGTTAAACATTTTCGTTTGAATTATGATTGGTATTTGCGCCCTCTTTTCATCCATTTTTAATGATTTATTCAGTATCCCCATTCAACCTTCGCCATTCATTTTTTTATGGATTCATTTTTCAATAATTCAGTTTATATTGAGAGCTGTTTGCATAAGAAAAGAGTTTAATCACTTTGTGATTCGGGACTGCCTTTTATCAACATAAACCCTTGAATTTTATTCCACGATCTAAACGTTTATTTTCCCAATTCGTGCCATAGTTTTTTGTTGGACAGTCATGAGAACTTGGTGTTACATTAAGGTCAATTTGAAACCTCTTTAGCTGATAACAATGTTCATTCTCAATACAAGCTTGAGTGACATTTCATAGAAACTGTAAAGAGAATTTACATACCCATCACTTCTGGGAGTCAAAGAGTTAAACGGAACATAAAGCGGAATTCATTCACTCGATTTGATTTGGCTCTCATTTACTATGATATTAAGCGCTTATGATGATCTACAAGCTCAGTGTGTGAAGAGGGGGTTAGTTGTCTGAGAAACTGTGGCCGGGAGAGTGAAAGATACTACCACCGTAAAGTAACGAACGGAGTTAAACTATTTTTTATATCGCATAGGAATTTCGGTTGTTGATCCTTTTTCCCACTTTTCCGCCATATTAATTTTGGGTTCACGTCTTGTTGTTTTCCTGGCTCCACCGCAATGATGCTGGGGTACAAGGCCTCCGATTGCGAGACTACTTGTGAATTGAGGAAGAAGCCGGGTTTTTCAGTCCTCCCCTTCCCATTCCCCGACAACACCTGCTACGCAGGCTTTTGCGGCTTTCTGTGTTTCCTTGGTGTAGGAAAAAACCGCAGACCATCATGTTATTCGTGTAGAAGCTCAGGAGGTTTTAATGGCGTGTAATGGGTTTTGCTGCATCTTTGTGATTTGTTTTCATAATCACGATTCGCTGAAGAGGTCGGCTAGTTTTCTCCTTGTTGCACCTGTGTAGACGTTTTTGCATAGTGTACTGGTTATTCAGTGGATGACATTAATAGAATTAAATGTGATGTGGTTGCCATTTGAAACGGTCGATGCCATTTTTTAGCTCTGAATTACACTCATTAGGTCTAAGAACTCAAAAGGTTGCGGTTACTGGGAGTTGTTTCTCGCTGGTCATATGAGTTAGGGTTCGGGTTAGGGTTCTGTTTAGGGTGAGGGCTAAGAACCCGAGTTCGGACTCTTTTTTTCCTCCAGTTTTTCTTTTATAAATGTTTTTTTTTCCTTTTTTGTCTTAATTTTTGTTAATACTTTTTCTTAGTTTGTTTCTTTTAATTTTCTTTGAAGTGAAGTGTGTAGTTGACCGTTTAAATGGCATCGACTGTTCCAAATGGCAACGACCGTTCTGAGAAATGGCAACGACCGTTTCAAATGGCAAGGACCGTTTACGAAAGGGAAATTTGCGTTGGCGATTTTGTGCGTTCATTTTGGTCCTGAAATTTTGTCCATGTTTGTTCCATAAAACGGCGGAGTTTTTGAATCAGGAGCTCGCATTTAAAAATTTCCAAAAGCCGAAAAGTCCTGGAAGAAAAATTTATTTTCCAACTTGACGTTCTCGATCCCTTTGGAATTAATGAGCGCTCTTCATTCAGCTTAGTTATTCGCATTTCTCGTTGCCATGATTCCACCATAAAGGCATAGCACTCCAAATCCCATATAACCTCAACAAGCGACAATTCCTCATTTCGCTCTGCCACAAGGCTAACCGCTGAAATGGTCATCCATCCAATCTTTTTGCGGTGGTAATTCGACCTTAATCGGCACCTTGTCTTAACGCAAAAAAAATTTTCCTACGAGCTTGTATTGTGTTGTTTGCAAATACGAATACAACTCGGTTCTCTTCTTAAGAACTGCGAGTTTCCCTTTCTAAAACATATACAGACTGGAAAGTTCCATATCACTGCAGCGGGCCGGGCCATTTGGTACATCGCACATTGTGATTATAGCTGAGTTCGATACACTTTGCCGCGACTCTGGAAGAGCCTGTGAGGGAGGGAGTTTCGCGTACATATATATTTCTCTTCTCCAGTTCAATTACTGGAGAAATGTGCCTCCCCTCAAAACGACTTCGTCACTAAGAGAACTCGTGCTTTTGTTCTCCTTTCATCATGCGAATAATTTTTCAGCTCAGTTTGTTCCCATTTGATTGCTTCCACTCAGTGTTTTGTTGAAGCCACCTGTGTTTTCTGACTTCATCAGTTTAAACCTAAGAACAGAATTTACTATTAGCAGGTGCTAGTTGAACCCAAATGATTG
>NC_090873.1:32239418-32246918 GCF_036669935.1 Montipora foliosa
TACGTCATAGAAAGTGCGGCGTGGCGTACGGGGTTTTATTCACGAGTTGTTTGTGACTACAACCCCGAACAAAGCACTTTCTATGTCGTGAGCTGTTTATTACACATAAGACGAGAATTTTCCTTGAAATAGTTTTCTGAACGCAAATTAGAAACAAAAATTCACTAACAATAGAACCAAATGCAAATTTAATTTCAACGTACGACATGCACGAGAAGAAGAAGGAAAATTGTCGTTCGATTGGCTTGGAAAGTCCTTTACACTATCTTTGATTGGTTATACTTCCACACGTGAAAGAGCTGTACGCCATTCTGATTGGCTGTAGAGGCTTTTTTTTACATGTGAAAATAAAGCGTATAGATTTAAGTACAAATGATCTTTATGGAATAATTAAATTCTCATTTTATGTGTAACAAACAGTTTAACATGTTAGCCATGAATCATCTTTAAGTTACCTTTTAGTTTCAAATATTAAAAGCTACGAAATCATCATGATGTTAAATTGACAGCAATTATTGAAAAAAACTTTAGTCTTTTTATTAACACGCAGAGCTGGCCGCTAAAACTAATTTGTTTTTCCGTGTTTATTCATCTTTCGATGGTGCCTTATCGCGACATTCGCTGGCGTAAAGTTGCATTTTTCATCTCGTTACTACATTGTGTCTGGGATGTGTTCGATTTATCTTTAGTTACTAATAGTTGTGATTATCTGTGGAAGCCTTTAAAGTACATAAGCTTGTAGCGGATATGCGGCATGAGAGATGCGAGTTAGAAAACTCTTGACGCAAGAGAGAAAATGAGTGATAAGGATTAGAAAATGCGAGATGAAAAATGCGAAATGCGAGGTAGAAAATGTGTGATAAAATATGAAAGATCCTAGTTAGAAAGTGCAAGATAAAAAATGCGGGATGCAAGGTAGAAAATATTAAATAAAAAAGGCTGTCCAAAACAGGGAACGGGAATCGAGGGAGATCAACTGAGAGTTTGTGTCGCGGCATTGTGGACGATGAGTCGGTGATTCTACAAAGTCGGACACTACTTACAGTCAGTCACTCTTGGCTTTGCATTATGCGCTAATTTATCTCCATCTCTCTTGTTGTATTGTATGGTTTTCTACATACATATCTAACCTAAATAGGATGTATCTTGTTCAAAAGGGTGATGTTAGGACAAACTTGAAGACTGATTTTCAAAGCTTCTAGCAAACTACTCTTTTACCATTTAAACGCTCTTTACATTTTTTTGTGGTCTTAGTGCTCTTCAAGTTGGATCTTTGATGTATAACTCTTACAATAGATAGTTGCCACGGTCATTTAAAAACACGTTTACAACGTGGTGATGTGCGGCAAAAAATCCAGCGCTAAAGCAAATGACTCCGGCGATCCTCGTAAGAAATATAGAGTTTCACTTAAGGTATTTGTATTACTTGGATTATACAAAATGATTCAGATCTCATTCAAAGGTACTATCCGGATGAGGACATACAAACATACAAGTTGCATATTAGTTAGGAATAGGCAAAACCCACAAGCTACCAAAGAAATTCAAGGTTATTAGTGCTTACAAAATAGTCGACCAATTAGAGCTCACTTAAAGACAAAAGTCATATTACTTCTAAGCATTTAACCAGTTAAGAACGTTGGCCAGTTCACGATTGGCAGTATCTTCTTATTAAATCAAATACATGATAAGTATTAAGGACTGTACCACGTGTTGATTTTCAGTTGTATTTTTGGTGCAATGCGTCGGAAGATTCATATGGTTGCACCTCTGTCGAAAGAACGCTCCTTGAGAAAAAGACCAAATTAAAAGAGGAAGCTATATGGAACATTTTTCTTCTGTGAGGTCTTGGGAAGGCAAGACAGAATTTTTGGTGTGCGAAACGGGATAAGACCCAGTGAACAATTCAAAATGCTTTAAAATCATGCCAATCAAATAATTGTTTAGTTAAATAATATTGATTGAAACAGGTCTTCTTACAATCAAGTATAAGTAAAAAAAATTGAAAGAATGCATTTAGGGTCAAGAATATTTTTTTAAAATTGAGGGAGGGAAGTCTTTAAAATAGGGATTCTCTAAAACGGGGAAATTCCAAAATGGGGAATCTCTAAGACTGGTGATCCTTAACAGGAAGAATTATTAAAGATCTGGGCCCAGTTGTTCGAAGGGTCGATAGCGCTACCCACTGGATAACTTAAGGTTATTAGTATTGCGTTGCGCATCCCTACTGCGCACGATTTTCGCGTCATTAGCGCGCGCACATGAGCACGTGCCCATACAAAACGTAAGAGATTTCGCTCAAATTAAACCCGATAGCGAAATAAATGCTCATATTCTCTCAAACGAGCACGATGACCCCCGATTTTTTTTCAGGTATTTGCGAAGAACAGTCTAATAAAGAACATATTTGAAGAAGAAAAAAAGTTTGATAATAGAACATGAATTTTTTTTGGAAAACAGTTCCGCAATGGGTGTATTTTACCCAAGGCGAGGACTTCAAGCTAACCACGGAACTGTCCCAAAAAGTGCACTATTTCCACAACCAGGAAATCAAAGTCGGCGAAAATGAAGCATTACTGCTTATGTAAATAAAAGAAGCTTTATTTTCAAAATAACATTTTGTGTCTTTGAAGTAACCAAGACTTAATTCTGTATGAAGGTGATTCGAATTTTTAACGCGAAAACAGTAAAAATACTCCATTTTAGGAGCCTGCTGACGCGTAAACAAGCACAGTGACCCCATTTTTTTATTGAATTTTTTTTATGTTCATATCATGAATGTTAATTATGCCAAGTTTCCAAAAAAGTTTGATAGTAGATTAATTTCCATGGAATTTCACTTGGTTTGCTAGTGTTTATCTGCTGGATAGTGATTTATCGGATGGATAACGCAATCCACCTTTTGAACAACCGAGGCCTGATCTACAGCAAATCCTTCACAATATTTGCTCTCTTAACAAGAGTTTCTGTAAGGTTCTGAACTGCACAGTACTTTTTCAGCGGGCTCTTTTGCTTGGTAGAATGTAAAAAAAAAAGGCTTTAAACGCCATTGTCTTGAACGACAATTTGCCTTCTAGCGGAGACTGTAAGAAATTACAAAACTTAGCAAGTTCTTTTTGCATTTACTGCCATCAGGTAAAGGAAACTTGATTTCATCCCAAATAACAAAGCTGAAGAATTTCACAGTTTTCAAAGCGTATCCCGACAAGTGAAGCTTTGGTGTAAAGCTCGCCATTCTTTTTTCTGGCTTCAGCATAAAATCTCTTCAGTACATACGCATTCGCTAAATTGTCCTTCGCGTCGATGACACGCGTCTACCTTTCTTTCCTTGAGATACTTTCGAAATACGTTGAAATTTTGTTCCTTTTTTCGTATTCTCACTGTTCTTTCGATCAACCAAAGATGTCGAATCATTCTCTGACAGCTCGGGGAACCAATCTGCCATTTTCTTATAAGAGCGTGATTTCAATTGCGCATGAGCAGAATATTATTTGCAGCAAAACACCTATTTGTTGGCAGTTATTTGCTGGTCACGTGGTGGGCTCTCGGCCAATGAAAAGGAAGGAAAAATACATCGAATGATAAACATAATTAATCCATAAATAGATTAGTATGTTTTCCCTTCTTGTTTTAAATATACTAAATTTCAAGGGTTGGTAAATAAACTGGCTGTTCACAAGAGTGAATTAGATATCTAATTCCTTCTTGCCACTAAGCCACTGGAACCTATAATTTACAAAATTAATTTTAGCACTCTGTCCTTTGGATTACACGTCTGCCCTCAGGAACTTTTAAACAGTTTTACATCTTAACCAAGAGTCATCTTACCCTTTAGTTTCAAATAAAGTTCCGAAACATTAAAGTGACAGCAATTATTGAAAAACTTAAGTTTTAATATTATTCAACACGAGCAGCTGGCTGCTAGAAGAAGTTAGTTTGTCTTTCCTTGATGTTTAATCTCGCGAGCTTTATCGCGACATTCGTTGGTGTAAAATTGCATTTTCATCTCGTTACTGCATTTTGTCTGGGTTTAGTCCGATTTCATTTTTAGTTAGTCACGATTATATATGAAGGCCTGCAAATACGGAAGCTTGCTGGGGAAGTAAGAGTTAGAAAATGGGGGATAAAGAAAATGAGAGAGGCGAGTTAGGAAATGCGAGATGCAAGATATGGAAAATCCGGGATTTAAAAAAGTGCTAGATGCCAGGTAGAAAATGCTAAATAGAAACGGCTCTCCATAATAGGTAATGGAGGATCGAGGGAGGGAAGTCTTTAGAACAGGTAATCTCTAAAATGGGGAAATTCCAAAATGGGGATTCTCTAAGACGGGTGATCCTTAAAGGCTGGTTTTCACTAGCGACGGAGTCGGAATAGTAGTCGGAGTCTTAAGAGCGCTTATGACCAAGTGAAAATCAAAGATCGGAGTCGTAAGCGGAGTCATAAGCTCGACGGAATCGGAGCCGGAAGAATCAGAACGTTTCCAATTTCTTCCAACTCAGCTTATGGCTCGTTGGCTTATGATCCAGTGAAAACTAGATTGTCAGAGTCGGAAGCAGAAGCGGAAGAACCAACCAATCACAATGCTTGGAATCGAAGATTGTGATTGGTTTATTCTTCCGCTTTTGCTGCCGACTCCGGCGATGCAGTTTTCACTGGATTATTAGCAACGGAGTCATGAGCAGAAT
Organism: Montipora foliosa; assembly: GCF_036669935.1. Taxonomy (NCBI): domain Eukaryota; kingdom Metazoa; phylum Cnidaria; class Anthozoa; order Scleractinia; family Acroporidae; genus Montipora; species Montipora foliosa. The sequence continues at coordinate 32,244,104 of NC_090873.1, forward strand.
CGGTGTTCTGCTTCCGACTCCGACAGTTTGATTTTCACTAGATCGTATCGCTCTGCGCTTCTGAATACGACTCCGACTCCATGGCTAGAGAAAACCAGCCTTAAAAGGAAGAATTATTAAAGATCTGACTTACTACAAATCCTTTACAATCAAGAGTTTCTGGAAGGTCCTGAACTGCACAATACCTTTTCAGCGGGCTTTTCTTTTGGTTGGTAGAATGCGAAAAAAAATAAATGAACTTACATTAAAGGCCATCATCTTGAACGACAATTTTCCTCCTAGCGGAAACTGCGACAAATTGCCAAACATAGCTAGTTCTTTTTTGCATTTACTGGCAAAAGGTAAAGGAAACTTAAGTTCATCCCTGTTGCTTGAACTTGATCTGGCTATCTGGCTTCAGGGTCAATATATTTTCAGTGTTTTTTTTCTCCATCTCCAACAGTCTTTGGGAGAAATTGACTTTATATTTGTTCTTCATTATTATCGTTATCCACTGGACATCGCAGGCAAACATGATTATTCAATAGATAGATTAGTTTGTTTTCCCTTCTTGTTGTAAATATACTAAATTACTACAAATACTAAATTTCAAGGGTTAGTAAAGTAACCTATTCACCAAGCTACTAGAATCTATAATTAAAAATTACTTCTACGGCTCAGTCCTTGGGATTAAACTTCTGCAGCGAGGAACTATTTAACAGTTTTACATGTTAACCATGAGTCACATTCCCTTTAGTGTCAAATAAAGTTACCAAATATGAAATTGCCAGCAATTATTGAAAAAAACTTTAGTCGTAATATTCATTAGCACGCACAGCTGGTCGCTAAACGAAGCTAATTTGTCAGTTCCTGTCAAGTTTCATCTTGCGATGGAGCTTTATTGCGACATTAATTGGTGTAAAGTTGTATTTTCCATCTCGTTACTACATGTACGTTGTGTCTGGGAAGTGTTCGTTTTCATGTTTACTTAGTCATGACTATTTATAAGCTTGTAGGAGACATACGGCATGAGAGATGCGAGTTAAAAATCGCGTGACTCGAGATAAAAATGCGTGATGCGAGTTGGAAAATGTGTGATAAAATATGAAAGATCCTTGTTGGAAAATGCAAGACAAAAAATGCGGGATAGAAGATAGAAAATCATGTTAAATAAAGACGGTTGTCCAAAACAGGGAACGCGAAATTGAGAAGAAGGGAAACTGACAATGGAGAATCTCTAAAACGAGGAATCTCTAAAAGGAAATATCATCAGAGTCTGATCAACTACAGATTCTTTACAGGCAATATTGACTTCCTTAACAAGAGTTTCCGTAAGGTTCTGGACCGTACTGTGCAGCTCATTCACAATACCTTTCAAACGGACTTTTCTTTTTGTTTCTAAAATATGACAAAACCGTTTTTAAATTCCCTTGACCCCTCACATCTTGAACAACTATTTCTTCTAGTAAGTTTTTTTTTTTTGCCCTTACTGGCAAACGCCAAACGAAACTTGAATTATCCATGTTGGCTTTACATCTGGCTGCCGGCAATATATCTTCATTGGTTTTCCCTCCATCTGGAGCAATCTTTGGGAGAATTGGTTTCAGTTTCAGTTGCTTTTCATATTTTTCGTTATCCACTTTACATCTGTTTCTTAATGGTTTCTTTTTTGTTGCTACAGTCATATGCCAAAAACTGTATTACACAAGTTGCAATAAAGAATTGACCTCAAAACTAACTTAAGACATTTAGGAGGCATCTGGGGACTATATATTGTCATCAATATTTAATCAATATTGAACACTAGTGCTTCCAGTTAATGTTTTATCAAAATTCTTTGAAGGAGCTGTGAACAATCGTGTTTTGAAATATTTGGAAGCTACCAAAATATTGTTTAGTAGGCAATCGGTTTCCTTGAGGGTTCCTCCACATCTCATGCAATAAGCGAAAACACTTAGTCCAAATAAATTATGCGGGATCGCAACAGGGAACGCTCGATGATAGTCGATCCGTTATACTTCGTTATCTATATTGATGATTTTTCTCGGGGAATTGCTTCAATAAAAGGTTTTTTTTTTCTTTTCTGACGACCGCAATTTCTTCTTTAAGCATTGTGATCCAAGCGCCTTAATTGAAGAATTGAATGAACATTGAACTTGAAACTTTCTCGCGCTAGTTTAGGTCTCTTAATATTGAGAAAACCAAACTCATAGTTTTCAGACCTATGCCGAGTGATTTAGATCGTGTGATTGAACAAGTTTAGAGTACAAAATTTCTAGGTGTTGTTGTTGATCAGGTTATTAATTTGAAGATTCATGTAGACTTTCAGGCATAGTTTGATGTTATTCTGGTTTGAAGAAACTTGAATGTAGCTCAGAAAGTTACAAATGATTCAAAGAGCCAACTTTTTGACACTCATGTGTAGTATCTTCATCAGGGGCAATTCAACATTATCGCAAAGGATACAAATACGTGTCACATAAACCAGTTTCTAAAGGCGAGAATCTCGAAATTAGAAATCTGGCAACATTTACTTTGCATTTACGCGCGTACATCACATCAAAGTGCCGGATGTGTCGCGGCATCTTGGACGATGAATCGGGTGATTCTACAAAGTCAGACACTACTTACAGTCAAAGTCCTTGGCTTTGCAGTATGCGCTAATTGATTTCTCTTGTTGTATTGTATGGTTCTCTACATACATATCTAACCTACATCGGACCGTGAAGTCCAAAACTTACACTCAAAGTAAACAACCTTTGGTTAAAAATCAAAGCTTAATTTTTTTAACCAATCAAGTGTTAGCAGTCGCACTTTCAAAATCTGAAGAAAAAAA
>NC_090873.1:32249418-32251918 GCF_036669935.1 Montipora foliosa
CACGTGATTTAAGACAGTTTTCTTGTTTAAGTTCTTGATCCGCCACTTTGAACTCAAAATCAACAGAGGATCTTCCCGGGGCGCCAAAACTTTGGAATATATGTGGATTAGCCTTAATTAAGTGAATTACTGGAAAACCAGAATAGAGAATCTTTAAGGTCATCGTGAATAGTATCCTCAATAGTCGATAGACATTTATGACTAAAGTGGAGTTGATTGTCATCTGCATAGGTATTTATTTGAGTTTTAGTAACACAGAAGGACAAAATAAAAAAACACTTAAGGCTAGTCTTGGATCTTGGGAACTGCGTCGTCTAAGTAACAGACTTAAAACGTTTAATCGTATCTCAACTTGTCTACATATTGTCACCTCTGCCAATAGACCAGAAGGAGATTAAGGAAATTAATGGTCTTTGTTGTGATTTTTTGTGGGTCGGCAGAGGAGGGGGGGGGGGGGGGAAATAAAATTAAGCGTGATGTTATGATTGCCGACTATGATCAAGGAGGACTAAAAATGGTTGACGTCCCTATTTGCAAAATCTTTGAAGTCTACTTGGATTTAAAAATATTTAGACCAAAATAATCGTGGAAAATGGAAACTGTTCTTTGCTACGAATTTGCGAGACCAACGACGGTACTTTTTTGTCCTTCTCTGTTTTCTAACAACGTTACAAAATTAAGCCAGCGTTTTTATCTTTTATGGGTATCATTTCAGCGGTAAAGCAATTGTGGAATAAGCTCAAACCAGACACCCTTAGAGAAGATTCTAACTACGATAACTTTGGTCAAATTTTCTCTAATGCCTACTGTAGTCGGATGTCGATGGAGTTTTACTCTGGTTATTCACACACACCGCCTGGTTGTGTGTGCTCTCTGCTTTTGCATAATGTGCTAACCTACTTATATATGCGTATGCGAAATGCAATATACAATAGATGCAACTTTGGTGCCGCTATGTTACATGCATAATGTGCCAACCTACTTACATATGCGTATGCGAAATGTAATGTACAATAGGTGCTAATTTGGTGCCGCTATGTTACATCCCCTTCTCTTAAAACTATATTAATTCAATGGAAAACAAACAAACACAAAATCTTCATTCGGGCCAACGTATCTTATACATATGTTGACAATGAATAAAACTAGTAACAATATATATATATACAAATCTACATTGCTCTAGTTTACCTATTGAGCACTTTAATAGCTGATGAAATCTTCAATTCATTATATATATATATTTATATATATATAACCGAAAAAGTGGAAAGAAATCCTCATCTACTATAAAGTGCTCAATAGCAGAGCTAGAGCTATGAATAATTATACTCCAAGAGCTAGGTTATTTGAACATTTACTGCAACTCTGAGTTTCATGCTTCTTGCGAAGCAATCATCAGGCGACTGCCAGAAATAACGGTTACAATCACAGAAATTTGAAATACAGAACAACGGATACGTACGTGACGTCTAGGCATGTCATTGCATCTTAATTGCATGTTAAAAAATGTAAAGATGCAATGACATGCCTAGACGTCACGTACGTATCCGTTGTTCTGTATTTCAAATTTCTGTGATTGTAACCGTTATTTCTGGCAGTCGCCTGATGATTGCTTCGCAAGAAGCATGAAACTCAGAGTTGCAGTAAATGTTCAAATAACCTAGCTCTTGGAGTATAATTATATATATATATATATATATATATATATATATATATATATATATATATATAATGATTGTGTAGGTTTGAGCAGGGAAATAACAACAACTAACTGCCTCATTTACCTTTGGATCACCAACCTATTCCCTTCGGAAGGCGATTCACAGTGATTTCTGACAAGTATTAATTAGTAGTGTAGGATGGGAACAGAAATCGATACAACAAAGGAAATGAGTGAAAATGTGTTCAGCCGGGAATCGAACCCGGGTCTCCTGGTTACCGGTCAGATGCCTTACCACTAGGCCACTGAACCAACGCGATCCTCACTGCAGAAAATGTGCGATTCTCCTCAGAGCTTGCCATATAAAGGTCCTTCCAATTCGGCTGAATGGTGGGGTTGGTTCAGTGGCCTAGTGGTAAGGCATCTGACCGGTAACCAGGAGACCCGGGTTCGATTCCCGGCTGAACACATTTTCACTCATTTCCTTTGTTGTATCGATTTCTGTTCCCATCCTACACTACTATATATATATAGGGATTTGATGTCTAGTGTTTATGTAGTTTATGTATCATACTAATATGAACTATTAAAGCAAGCGTCAGAGATAAGTCTTTCCGGTGCCCGGATTTCACGTCCAGCGCGGGATTTTCTTGGTCCTTTCTCGGCTTCTCCTGTTACACTAGAACATTGTGGATTGGGGCTTGAGGGCTGTATAGTCAAATTGCCACTTGATGGGTCATTTGCTGAATTGCCTGCCGCAGTGGATTCTCGTAGAATGGCGCTTGAATATTGTGCAGTCATGCTTCTTTGGGACACGCAATCCGAAGAGTTGTTTGC
>NC_090873.1:32256918-32271918 GCF_036669935.1 Montipora foliosa
ATTGACGTTCTTTAAAGGAATGCGATCGCGTTAATTACATTGGTATACAGCTTCTGCCAGGCCCAATGAATATCATCAATATCATCGAAGATATGAGAGATATAAAATGGAGTACAATTTAGATCTTTGATAAATTGCTCCTAGTTAAAATCTCTTGTCTTTCTGTATGTCAAAAACTTAGGTCATGATCTTGGAAAATGAAATTTCATAGCAGTGCAGATGTGTTTATGATCACTTAAATGCGATTCCACCATATCAGCTTGAAGAAATCTATGGCGATTGTTAGTTGGAATACTGCATCGATAAGCGTAGCAGTATTGGTATTAATTACTGTAGGCCTGGTAATACATGTACGACTGGAATCATAAGTTAGGTATTTATTTTTGCAGTCAGTCCTTGGTGTTAAACGTCTCAGTCCCGGCCGTAGCAACTATTACTGAACTGAAACCGTTTGACTGGTTAACCATCTTACCTTTCACTTGCGAATAAAGTTTCGAGAAATTAAATTGACAGCAATTATTGCAAGACTTTAATCCTAATATTCTTTAACACGAGCATCTGGCAGCCAAAATAAGCTCCGTTGTCTTTCCGTGATGGTTAATCTTTCGATAAAGCTTTATCGCCACATTCCTTGGCGTAAAGGTGTATTTTTCATCTCGTTACTACATTGTGTCTCGGGTGAGTCCGATTTCGTCTTTAGTTAGTCACGATTATACAAGGAAGCCTGCGAATACGCGGAATCTTGTGGGAGACATAGGAGGTGTAAGTTATAAAATCGGCGATAAAAATGCGAGATGTCAGATAGAAAATGTTACATCAATTTAAAATGGCTCTCCATAACAGGTTATGGACAATCGAGGAAGGGAAACTGAGTATGGGGAGTCTCTAAAACGGGAAATCTCTAAAACGGGGAATTTCTATGACGGGTAATCCCTACTGGCTTCCTGAAAAAAAAGTTGAAATCCGTATGGTCCTGAGCTGCACCGTGCGGCTAACTCACAATAGAGAACTTTGCAATGACAACGGCGACAACAACGAGAACGTCACAAATTTGCATATTTATTAGGCAAAAACAATAGCTTTGCACGCTCTGCACGTGCGTTTTTCACTTTTGTCCATTTCTTTGCCGTCGTCAGCAAAACAGCAACGTGAAATAGAGCAAATTGAGGTTTTGTGAAGAACGTCAGCACTTGAGGATAATTTTTCATTTTCTCCCCTAAATTAAACGCCGTTACGACCAGTGTCATTTTTGAGGAACTACCAATCCTTTTTGTTGTAAATATACTAAATCACTACAAATACTAAATTTCAAGGGTTGGTAAAGTAACCTTCTCACCAAGCTACTGGAATCTTTAACTTACAAATTTTAATTTTATCGCTCATCCAGTCCTAGGGATTAAACTTCTGCACCAAGCCGTGAAACTATTAAACAGTTTTACATGTTAACCATGAGTCATCTTACCCTTTAGTTTCAAATAAAGCTACGAAACATTAAATTGACAGCAATTATAGAATAACTTAAGTTTTATTATTCTTTAACTCGAGCAGCTGGCCGCTAAAAGAAGTTAGTTTGTCTTTCCATGATGCTTAATCTTGAGATGGAGCTTTATCGCGACATTCTTTGGTGTAAAATTGCATTTTTCATCTCGTTACTACATTGTGTCCGGGTTGAGTCTGATTTCATCTTTAGTTAGTCACGATCATTATATATGAAGGCCTGCAAATACGGAAGCTTGCTGGCTGGGGAAGTAAGAGTTAGGAAATGCGCGATAAAGAAAATGAGAGACTGAGGCGAGTTAGGAAATGCGAGATGCAAGATATAAAAAATCCGGGATTTAAAAAAAATGCGAAGTGCCAGGTAGAAAATGTTAAATTAAAACGGCTCTCCATAATAGGTAATGAAGGATTTAGGGAGGGAAGTCTTTAAAACAGGGAATCTCTAAAACGGGGAAATTCCAAAATGGGGATTCTCTAAGACGGGTGATCCTTGAAAGGAAGGATCTGATTTACTACAAATCCTTTACAATATTGGCTCCCTTAACAAGAGTTTCTGTAAGGTCCTGAACTGCACAATACCTTTTCAGCGGGCTTTTTTTTTTGGTTGGTAGAATGCCATCATCTTGAACGACAATTTTCCTCCTAGCGGAAACTGCGACAAATTACCAAACATAGCTAGTTGTTTTTGCATTTACTGGCAAAAGGTAAAGGAAACTTAAGTTCATCCCTGTTGCTTGAACCTGATCTGGCTGCCGGGTCAATATATTTTCAGTGTTTTTTCCTCCATCTCGAACAGTCTTTGCCGAAAATTGGCTTTATATTTGGTCTTCATTATTGTCGTTATCCACTGGACATCGCAGGCAAACATGATTATTCAATAGATAGATTAGTTTGTTTTCCCTTCTTGTTGTAAATATACTAAATTACTACAAATACTAAGTTTCAAGGGTTGGTAAAGTAACCTATTCACCAAGCTACTAGAATCTATAATTAAAAATTAATTCTACGGCTCAGTCCTTGGGATTAAACTTCTGCAGCAAGGAACTGTTAAACAGTTTCACATGTTAACCATGAGTCACATTCCCTTTAGTGTCAAATAAAATTATGAAATACGAAATTGACAGCAATTATTGAAAAAAACTTTAGTCGTATTAATATTCATTAACACGCACAGCTGGTCGCTAAACGAATCTAGTTTGTCAGTTCCTGTCAAGTTTCATCTTGCGATGGAGCTTTATCGCGACATTCATTGGTGTAAAACTAACCGAAGACATTAAAAGGCATCTTAGGACTCTACGGTGGCCCGTAAGGGACATGGTATTTCGTGATCAGTTTTCCTGCTTCAAATTTCACATTTAAAATTTTGAATTTACAAACTAGAAATTTTGAGTTTCGAAACTCGAAATTTTGCGTCCACAAACTCGAAATTTCGAGTTTCGAAACTGGTCAGTGTAAAATGCAGACTGCAGACTAGGGCTAAAATGCAGATTATTGTTATAATTTAACTGTTGAAATAGCCCAATCTAACCTGCAAAAAGGACCGTAAAGTCCAAAACACTCAAAGTAAACAACCTTTCAAGAGCAGCCAAGGAGTAAATTAAGCCAAATGAAAGCCTTTGGGAAACGTTTCTAAGCTCCTTGTAATGTATAAAGACTGTCTAAAGAGATTTTTTTTATCACCTAGCAGAATTTGATCCGTTCGGATATCTTAGCTGAAAATTGAAGTGTCCGAAAATTTTAAGGAATGATGTCTTCATTTCAGAAATTGCTAGCTGAACGTTACCTCCTAAGAACTTCCAACCGAACCATTTGCTCATCCGAAACTGCTAGGTGACCTTTTTAAGTGCCAAAAATTGTAAAAATACCCCTTCCGAAAACGTAAGGGACTACTTTTCCCTGGTTTCGAATCTTTTAGATAATGTTCTACAGTAAAGAAATCTGTAGCTGTTTGGCAACGTAGAACCGAAATTCTTAGAACAGTTCGACTCTCCTGAACACATAATTCAACGAAGATTATCTTTGGGTGCCCCTGACCTTTGGATAAAAATCAAATCTCAGAATTTTGCCAGTCAAGTGTTAAGCAATCGCACCTTCAAAATCTGAATATAAAAACGAACATTTTTTTTTTATCATAGTAGCACTTTAACACAGCGCCTTTATGATATTTTAGGTGCTTTTGTAAAAACGTGATCCTCACCATTTCGCAAATTAGTGATGACAGTTATTGTTTGTCCAATAAGCTGAATTATGCCTGCAGTTTGACTTCTTATTTATTATCTATAGGAGAACTGACGCACATGATAACGTTATCATTGTTGTTTATTTATAGACCTTTTCACGGTTTCTGACGCCATCTTGATTGGTGGGCAAACGCGGCTTAAATTACAGTGAATGTATGGGATTTTGGCCGAATTCAAGCCTCTGTAACTCCGCTGCAAAAAGGCAGATTTCAAAACTTCTAAAATAATATTTAGTTATCTTAATAATATTATTCACTCAACAGAAAATTAGATCATTGCACAAAGCAGAACGTCTGAAAATTGGATATTAGAAAGCTCCTCATGTCGCTGCAAATTTCGCGGGAATTTGCATAATTTTGCTTACTAGGGTTTATATGAAATTTACAAATTTCGTTTACGGTCATTATAGCTTGATTCTGAAAGTCATACTTCACGAAAATAATCTCAAGAGAAGAGCTTTTTGAGAAGTATTCTCGCTATCCACAATCGTCAGACCTTAAAGGAATTATAATGGTTCGAATTCGGCAAAATTCCCATACACTCTTAATATGAAGAAAACCAAACTCACAGTTTTCAGACCTAGGCCGATATAGATTTAGCTCACTATATTTTTCTTGTGATGGATGGCAATGTTGTTGAACAAGTTGAAAGTACAAAATTCCTAGGTGTTGTTGTTGTTGTTGATCAGGTCATTAATTGGAAGACTCTTGTTAATTAACTTTCAGACATAGTTTGATGCTACTCTTGAATGTAGCTAAAATTACCCAAAATTAATGCATCTCGCCCCACTCTGGTATCTTTATCAAATGCCAAATGGGACAAATAGTGCAGAAACTGTATTGGCATGTCGAAAACATTTCGTAGGGCTACCCACATAGGAAACAGAAAGCACAATAAAAATGATAGGTGTCAAAAGAGCTCGACTACCGAATACTTCTTACTGGTATTGCATGGTATTCCAGACTAAGAATAATAATAATAATAATAATAATAATAATAATAATGATGACGATGATGATGATGGTGATGACGATAATAATAATAATAATAATAATAATAATAATAATGATAATTATTATTATTATTATTATTATTATAATAATGAATAAAATAATAATAATAATAATAATGATAATAATAATAATCAGTTTAGCTCATCGAGTGTTTGTTACCCTTTATCTACTGCATTAATAAAAAAAATGGTTCCAAATGTTAGTTTATTTGGGAAAAGAACAAAATAAAATGAGGCTTGTTTTCCGCCGGAGAGTTTTCAACTGTAACATAAACTGCAATTGTTTATTTAAACGTAGGAGACTGTATTGATTGGGATCTTGGAATGGAAAACGATTTAATACCAGATGAAAGGATAACAGCCTCCAGCGCCGACTCCCAGTCTCCAGCCAGTCTTGGTAGATTGAATGAAGTAAGAGGATCATGGTGTGCTCGCAATCGGGATAATAACGAGTATCTGCAGGTTGACCTACAGTCGCTTCATGTAATCTGTGCTGTGTCCACTCAAGGGGGTGGAATTTTTCGTTACTCGGTAAAGAAGTACACCTTACAGTCATCTACAGACAATAATAGATGGACAGATTACAAAGAAAATGGACTTGTTAAGGTGAGTTACAAAGTTGTTGATATACCAAGGCATAAAAGTTTGAGCCGGTGGACATTTAGTTTATAATCAATGATTTCATCATGTCACTACAAGATGGAATATTAAATTAAAAGTACTTCTTGTACTGGATAACGTCATGCAGATTATAACGAAAGTGCGATTACTTTTTTGGCTTTTTTGTTCTTCAGCGTAATTGGTTTTGAAGTAGAACACAGTTAAAAGGTTTTTCCTCCACAAAAACTACTTAAATTGAAGACAAAGTTAATGAGATCGGCACAGGCCAAAACCAACATTGTGTTCATGCTGAAGAAAGTGAACTTTGTTCGACGTTTTCCTGCAAAGAAGGCTTCAGCGAGAATTTATTTAACCAGCAGTGAAAGACAATTCACTGCCTCGATTTGTCTGGTTGTTTGTAATTGCACTTAATGGATAACAAACGACAACCTGATAGTCTTCAGTTGAGTCATTTTACGGATTTGTTTACCTTTCTTGTCTAATGCCGGAATTTCTCGCGATTGAGTGGTAAAGAATAAGCCTCAAATTGAATTTTTCTGCGTCACAAGAGCGAGAGGGCCTGGGTTGCAGAAGGTGTAAGTGAGCGATTATAGGTAGTGACTTAAGTGTATCTAAGCGAGGTATAGCACGTGATTAGTCATTCGAGGCCGACACCTATTACCCACGATTTTCAAGATTTTGGACGTATAGTTAAGCTTCATTTTTGTTTTAATTGTACACATTTATCTGTTACGCAATTCTTAGTTTGCACTCACGTGATTAGACGGCCATGTTGGTGCACAAAATAAAAGTAAAATGTCGCTCGCGTTTGGTATAATAATAATAATAATAATAATAATAATAATAATAATAATAATCATAGAGACAAATTCCCAAAAGACGTTTTTTACACTAACATGGCCGCCATGACGTATTTGCAGCACTGAATTTGGTTCGGGGAGGATACGTTTCCATTTTTTTCCCGCAGAGTTTTTGGTTTTCGTATCCGCCAATGCCGCTACTTTGTGTATTGGATATACTTTCCTTGCTGTATTGTGTGTGAAATGTGTTTAGTCAATTTATGTGCACCCAATAGATGTGGCTTTTTCCAATACTCATGTTTGTAATGTTAAGACGGTGTGCGGCCTAAACGTCCAAAGTATTCTCTCGTGTCTGTTGCACAGTGAAACTGGAAGGTATGTTTAGTCGTTTTGTTATAGGTCTGAATTATAATATTAACAGTATGCAAATTTTTTATGACGCATAAGTGGTAAGAAAAAGAAGAAAAATATTTGACCTGATGTTCTCATATCACAAGCAAGTGATAACTTTTATTCCTTCTTTGCTATTCATTGGCATACTTTACACTTAAGGTGGCTCAAACCAGTTTCAACACTTGAAAGAAACGTTCTTATTAGAAGAATTCATACTTCTACAAGACTTCATCACTTAACAGAAATGTTATGGTACCATATCAAACACCAATTATTGCTGAAAAAGATTCGGTCATTTTTGTGGCGTAAAAAGTTACCTAGGCAACAGCTACTCATATCTCAAAAACGAACTCAGTGACCCCCATTTTGTATTTCTGAAATGTAATCAGCATGCCAGAATGAAACTTTCTGCATTCACAAATGAGCTCCGTGATTTCAGTCATTTTATTCCTAACTGGGGCTCTTATTTGTGCAAGACTTATTTATCGCGCGCCCAAGTTCTGTCACATAACACCTCTGCTCGCAGAATTACATTGGTTACCAATGCGCGCCAGAATACATTATAAGATACTTCTGATAACTTATAAAATTTTGCACGGTCATGCGCCTAAGTACCTTTCAGACCTAATTAGCATTCAACAGCCTTAAGTTTGTGCTGTCAATGACAATGACCCTTGCTTAAAAGACCAATTGCGAAAACAAAGAAAACAATGGGTGACAGAGCATTTCAGATAGCTGCTCCCTTTTATGGTACAAGTTACCTAGGTCTGCACGGGAAGCAAGGAACTTAGAATCTTTTAAGACTATAATTAAAACATTTTATACAAGGAATCATTTCAGTTATCTTAGTAAGTTTCTTTTATCCATTAGTCTTTTAGAAGTTCTTTCTACAGTTGTTATTATTCTATGTTAGATTTTTAATGTAAATAGTTTGTAAGCCTTATTGAAAGACTTGTATGATTTATACTACAGGTGTAAGTTTAGTTATTAAGTTATACACTATTGTGATGCGCTTTTGAATATTGTATGGAATAGGCGCAATATAAGTAATAAATTATTATTATTATTATTATTATTATTATTATTATTATCATTAGTATTATTATTATCTTGTTTTCGCACATTGGATCAGTTTCCAATGGAACTTCCGTACTCCAGGAAGCTTGGTGACAACAAGTCTCCTCAAACTTATAGGACCTTCCTAAGAATCCTTGCCGTGTTCAGAATAGCACTTTTCTGAAGCTCGTCTATCTTGGTCTCTATACCAATATTCTCTAGTCCCTTCTTTAAATCCTTTGGAACTATTCTCATTATTATTATTATTATTATTATTAAAAAAATTCTATGAAGCGGATTCAGAGCCACCTTAAATTACTGAAATATTATGATAGGTATGAATCCGCTCCACAGAACGTTTTTCAACTTTGCAGAGACTTTCATCTTGGCCTACTGATTACTTTTGCGCAATAAAAAATTGGGGTCACCGTAGTTAATGCATGGAGGTGGTTATGACACTCGACAAGTTCCTTTGTTTCAAAATACACCTTTTTTCGAGAACATAACCAATCAAATCCTTCGATTAAATTATACGTAACTAATTTGCAAACCCGTGCGAAGCAAAACAAAAGATTGCGCAGGGTCACGGTCAGTTCAACATCGATTGAGAAACATTATTCATTTTTAATTTTTTTTTAAATTTTAAACATATCTTTATTATTGTTGGCGACAACATTGATCTTGCTTTTGAAGATTTTAAGGTTCCATAACCAGTCCCTCGATTAACTATGGGGTCAACAAGTTCGTTTTTCAGATATGAGCAACTAAAGCCAAAATATACGGTCCTGTTACCATGGTAGCTGTTTACGTCAGAAAAATGACTTACTTCTTTTTCAGCAATAATTGGTGTGTGATATGATACCATAACATTGCTGTTACGTGATAAAGTGTTGTAGTGTCATTCCTTCTAATGACAAGGTCTCTTGAAAGTTTTGAAACTCGTTTGAGCTACCTTAAGACTACGACGAAAAATTAATGGACCCAGGTCATTATTATAACAGTGTTCTAAAACGAATTCCACTCAACGTACCGCTATGGGATATCATCAACTTAAAGGACTGATTTTTCAATTTCTCTGATAAAATTCTCCGTCTCTCCACTGCTTTATGCCTAAAGTTTTTCAAAGCAGTAGGAGTAGAAATGTCATGCTATGACATTGAATTGCCCATCGAGTTCCCAAAGGAAATGCAATTCCTGGTCCAAGACCAATAGTTTGCAAATTTACAAGAAGGATTATCAGAGAACAAGTCATGAACAATCGGAATGATGCTTGCAAAGTCACAGCAACTTCTGCCCACTGCTCTTTTGAAGACGTGAGGTTATTCGACCATCTCACTCACCAAAACCGACATTTTCCCGTAGATGCCAAGAGATTTCAAAATCGGAATGGCTACAAATTTTGCTGGGCAAAGAATTGTGTCGTTTATCTACGTCAAACCGAAGTCTCGTGCCGATTTAGAGAACGTTGCGGAACGGCAAGGCCTTCCTTTGAGCTCAGTAACCTCTATTATCGTGTTTAGCTTACATGTTTTCTTGAGTCTATAATGTCTAGTGACTCGAATTTATTATCTGTCCTTCCCGTTTGTTAACGACTCTGCGCACACTTTGATATCGTACTATTTTACTTGACGATTCACTGAAGGGAAAGACGGAGCAAATACATGAGATTACAAGGAAAGGTATTAATAGAAAACCAAAGGAAAACGAATTCAGAAAAAACCGGACACTTACAAGATCTGTGCGGCTCTCCGGATTACAGTAACGGTTTTTCATACAACATGCACAAACGTATATGCGAAACTAAACAATACCAGTGAAACTGACACAAAGAACAATACCACCCTTACAAGGGTGTTAACGAGGTAGTGCACAGGCTCCCCAAGCTGAAAATACGTGGTGTATGCGACAGCTTGTGTATATAGAGAATTGTATGGGAAAATCACCGATCGTAAAAAAATTGTGTAAATAACTATCTCATTTGAAACAAATCGTTTTCTCCTCAACAGGAAAAGTCCCTAATCGCAATAAAAACAACAGTTCCATAAAGCCCAATAAATTTCACTCCAAATACGTGTGTTTCGGCGGCCGAAAGACTCGTGAAGAACGAAAACTTTGTCTTAAAATTCACCTCTTCGGCTTTCCTCAGAGGCTTGTGACCGGGCAGTCAACAACGGCCGCTCGCAAGCTGGTTTCACCCTCAACTCTGATTGGAGAGTCGTGTTGCCAGCGCGCGGTCAAATTCAAATGGACCAATCAGAGTTGAAGGTGAAACCACCTTGCGAGAGCCTTGCGAGAGCCCTTGCGAGCGGCCGTTGTTGACTGCCCGGTCACAAGCCTCTGAGGAAAGCCGGAGAGGTGAATTTTAACGCAAAGTTTTCGTTCTTCACGAGTCTTTCGGCCGCCGAAACACACGTATTTGGAGTGAAATTTATTGGGCTTTATGGAACTGTTGTTTTTATTGCGATTCGGGACTTTTCCTGTTGAGGAGAAAACGATTTGTGGAGTGAGGTCTGGCCAGCGATGGATTGAGTGGTCGGCCTTCCTATTCTTTTAGTAACGGTTTCCGGATAACTTCACTAAAAGGCGTCAGAATGGCTCTAAACTCGGCACAAGAGACAAGTTCGTCACACATTTGAGGTAGGAAAACTTTATTTCAAATGAGATAGTTATTTACACAATTTTTTTACGATCGGTGATTTTTCCATACAATTCTCTATATACACAAGCTGTCGCATACACCACGTATTTTCAGCTTGGGGAGCCTGTGGGTAGTGTGACAAAGGTAGACAAAAAACAAACGAGGCTTAATTACGGACTAAGAAAACTATAGTAGGACAAACCAATAAAGGACAAAACAAATGAACTCTTATTACACGGAAAAAAATACTGGTATTCGTGGCTACACCGTTAATCACTTGGATGATAGCTTGTTTAATTTAGTACTTTACAAAATGTCCCATGGTCCTGTACATTATGACGGAGATCGTCTCGAATCATTATTATTTAATCCTATTGATCGGTCTGAGCTTGGGAATATGCTTTCCAGTTATCTCGATCCCGACTCAAATTTTGAATCTCGCTTTCTTTGTGGTAAATATGTCGTTGAAGGAGAACTTAACAATCAAAGTAGTATTGCAAATAACGGGAGTGTATTCACCATTATGCACATAATACTCGTAGTTTGCAATTGCTTAAAAATCTCGATTAACTTAAACTGATTATGATGAATATGCAAACAACACCTTCCGTTATGGGTGTCACGGAAACTTGGCTAAATGATGCCACTTCAGAGTTAGTAAATATTATTGGGCACAATTTTATGTCAAACCATCGGATATCTAAATCAGGTGGAGGAGTCGGTATTTATGGACCACCCCTGTGGACCCGGTCCATGGACCCCTTCACGGAGCCGTTCCATTAACTATCCCTGTGGACCACCCCTCGTCTTATGTCCAGGTTTGACTCTAACTAGATGCACGCCTAATTTGACGTCCAACAAGAAGTGTCCCTTTAAGTCTAAGCATTTGCTACTTATTTTCAACAATAAGGTAAGGGTAAAGGTTGCGTTATTTTTAGCTTTGGGTAAATGCAGCAGTTAATCTTTACTTAAAGAGCAGCATTTGGGGGACACTTTGTGACGTAAATTGTCTGTATTCTGAGACACTAGTGATGTTGAAGTTGGCGAGAAGAGCAAGGGGACACTTCGTGACGCTTATTGAAATCTGCGTGCATATAATTAGGGTCAAACCTGGACATATCCTTTCGTTTTGTAAATTCAATACGAGTTTTCCGAAGAAAAAGATCAAGATTTTGAAATCTGTGAAATTAAAGTAACAGGAAAAGTTAGTCACTGCAACTGATGTAAAATGTAATTTTATCTAACAAATAAATGCAAATCAGGGGAAATGCTAAATTTTGTGACCAAGCTCCTAGAGGGAGAACTGGAAACTAGACAAGTACGACCCCACCTTAAAATTTCAGGATTTCCTTAGCAAGAAAAAATAATCATGTATAGAAATAAATAGTTAAATCTGTCAGACACATTTTTCACGAATGGCAAAAACGTCGATTTTTGTCTACTTTGATAATAACTGAAAAACTATCTGATAGATATTTTTCAAAAAATTTTGACGGCTTCGTCCTCATATTGTTTACTAATTCCCAAAATTTCAACCCCGGTCGTACGGCTAGGTTTTTGAGAAAAAGGCCTTTGAAATGAATAGTTTCCAGTCCCCCTCCAGGAGCTCGTTCACTATATTTAGCGATTGGTAAATGCACTTGTTATTTCGCATCTAGACTATTGTAACAGTCTCCTATATGGTCTGCCTTCCTACGAACTTGCTAAGCTACAAAGAGTTCAGAATACTGCAGCTAGGCTGATTGTAGGAGCTCGTCGATCTGACCATATGACCCCTATTTTGAGGGATCTCCACTGGTTGCCTATACCTGCCAGACTGGAATTTAAGATCCTGCTTCTTACGTTTTAATGTCTCCACAATCAAGGTCCATCTTACTTCCGCGAGCTACTCAAGTTTCGGAATCCTTCACGGACACTTCGCTCCTCCATGCAATCCTTACTTCAGAACTCGTACCGCCCTAATACCCTCTACTATGGTGAGAGGGCGTTTGCCTTCGCTGCTCCTAAACTGTGGAACTCTATACCTGAGCATATTAAGTCAGGCTCGTCTCTGTCAACTTTTAAAACGGCACTTAAAACTTACCTTTTTCGTCGCCACCTCCTTGATGGCAAATGATACCTTTGTAGCTTAAGCGTTTTAATTTTTAATTACGGTGGTTATTACTAATTTCCTATTGTTATTATTGTAATTATTTATTGTAAGCGCATTGAGATTTTTAAATGCGCACCAAGAACGTTTCTATTATTATTATTATTATTATTATTATTATTTTCCCCTGTTTCGCATTTATTCGGTAGGCAAAAATACATTTTACATCAATTGCAGTGACTAACACGTCAGAAGAGACATCCTGTTGCTTCCATTTCACAGATTTCAAAATCTTGATCTTTTTCTTCAGGATGACTGTAGTAAGCCAAAAAGCTTTAGACGAAATAGCGAAGTGATCCTCGCATTTACCAGGAAAATTTAAGCAGAAGCTCATGACTAGGAGCGAACAACTCCAATACTTAAAGCCTATGTCAAAGTATTTTTACGGACCAGGGGCCCGTTTCTCGAATGTCCCGATAACTTTTCGGACCCGAAAGCCATTTGTGAAATTGCGAACCGCTTGCTTTAGAAAGCCGATCTTTTAACATGTTTTAAACTGTAAGGTAGCAAAAAGAAAAATGACTGTGAACTTTGACGACTTAAATCCTCTCCGTTCTTGAGATACAAAGGGAATTGTGTCACCCGAAAATGGCCCCTAAAGTTTCAGGACTTTCGAGAAAAGGACCCCAGGCCCTAGTTGGTCGAAAGATGGATAGCGCTATGAGCCAGATAAATCACTATCCAGTGGATACGTCATAGCGAAACCAATTGCGCTATCCAGTGGATAATGATTTATCCGGTAGACAGCATTATCCACCTTTTGAGCAACTAGGGCCAGGAGCCCATGTACGATCTATTTTTAGACAATTCTGGTTCGTTGACGCTATAACATCAAGTTAGTTTCCTTGGTCATCGGGCTCCTACAGGAGTCTCATTAGCGAGAAATTCAATCCAAAAATATATGGCGGTCCGTGAAAAGGCCGTGACAGGAACATAGGGCTACATGTACTGATTGAAGCAATTGTCTGTTATGGACACTTATACCACCTGTTTGGTGGCTCCAAAGGGATTCATCTATAACCCGCTTTTCAAATATACGTTAATTTCATTAATGGAGTCCATCACCGGAACAAATGAGCCCAACAAGATGATCTGCTCCCAACTGAGTGGCTTCAAAGATCAGTTTGTAGTGCATTGCACCAGCATCGCAGAGGTCATGGGTTCGAATCCCGTTGGAGCCACCTGATTTTTTCAGTTGACTTAATAAGAGACAATTTCTAAAATGGTCCAGATTAGTGAGAGCATCACTTCCCTCTTTCGTCTAAAGATTTTTCTGCTTGTAACTTTACAGAATGAGGGGTGGTCCGCAGGGGTAGTCCATGGACCGGGTCCATGAAGGGGTCCATTGAAACTTCATCAGGAATGTAATTTCTCCTACCCTGAGATAATTAATTGAATCACTTTTTGTGGAAATAGTCGTAACTCCAGGGAAAGATATCATTGTCGGCTCTGTCTATATATAGTTCACCTAACTATCACGTAACTGCTTTTTTAGATAAATTCGATGATCGTTCCATTATTTCGAAAGACAACAAATGTTGCTGTGATGGGTGATTTTAATTTAGATTAACTTCAGTACAATCATCATGTGCCCACTCAGGACTTTATGGAATGTCTATTTTCACACGCTTTTTTACCACTCATATCGAATCCAACTCGCCTGACTTCCTATTCTGCAACATTAATTGACAACATATTTACCAATCATTTCTCAACACTTGTCTTCACCGGTATTGTTCTCAATGATTTATCGGATTATTTTCCGATGAAGTTTTGCCGCACAAATGTGGAAAGAAACTTTTTAAGCGCTCGTTTAAAGAAGACAATTTAAACAAATTCAATGAATCTCTTACGCTCACTGATTGGTTGAAACTTCTAAACACGGATGACCCTAATGAATCCTATAGTATTCATAAATGAATACTCGAGGCAGTTTGATTCCTCCTTTCCAATAAAATGCATTAAAGGCAAACAAATGAGCAAGTTTAGGTCTCCTTGATTGACCCCAGCCATCTTGAAATCTATAAATTGGAAAAATAGTCTTTATAAAAAATTAATCAAATCAGTAAGTCTTGTGAACTACAACATAACACGTAAAATTAGTACCAATAAGGTATAAATGTTTGAGATGCGAATTGCCTATTTGCAATAAATGCTCATTGTTTGAAGAAAACCAGGACGTTGAAGGATGGACAGCCGGTAAAAGCGTTGCATACTGAGAGGCTTGTGACAGAGACCTAATGTGAGCCACGCCGGGCCTAACGTTGTCTGAAGAGCAGAGTATGGGCAATTCCAGGTCTAATGAAGAAACCAGGTAAAAGTGAAATTATAAACATGTTTATTTGCATTTTCGTTGTTTTTAGTGTTTGATACAATGTCCGTAATTAACGCGCACGCGCGCTCAAATAGACAGATGCACGGAAGAATTCAGTATATTTGATATCATTAATGCCTATTGGAAGAAACAAAGGAATTGTTTTGATTGTAGCTATTTTATCTTTTGATATGAAACAAATTAAAAAGGGAAGAAACAACGACATCACAATGTCTTTTGAAAACAGTTTATTGCACGTTTCAGGTCTTTAGAAACAGAA
>NC_090873.1:32276918-32279418 GCF_036669935.1 Montipora foliosa
AACCATCGCAAAACGTGAGGTGTTTCGGCTGAATATTAGCCAACTCGTTAAAACGAAAAAATCCTGCAAAACCTAAAGAACTTATCGCGGCAATACATGAGTCCTTTAAGTCTTTTACTTAGACCTTAGTCTCGATTTGGGGCTCTCGGTTTAGAAGGTGGGTGCCGAGAAAAGGAAGCATTTCATCCTTTTCAATCTCCAAGGTAAAACTGACAGCAAGATTGGTGTGGTTGAGAGTGTTTGGGAAGTGCGTAGCTCTAGTTGTATCAGGCATAACAGTGAGAGTGTCGTCAACGTATCTGCGGTAATAAGCAGGGAGCTTTCCTTCCAGTTCTAGTTTTTCTTCCAATGATGACATAAAGACGTTAGCAAGCAAAGACACGAGGCGGGACCCCATGACTATTCAGTCGATTTGCTCATACAAGGCATCATTAAACTGGAACGACTGTCCCTTGGTGGCCAGGCTCAAGAGATCAACAAGGTCATCTTACGAGATGTTTAGATCAAGATTAAAGTCTACGTGAAGTTTACCAGTACTGGTTTTACTTCTCCACTACCGTAGACAGGTAGACAACCAATACAAACGAAGCTTATTAACAACTATGCTTGATTGCGCGTACCGTTTGTCCTCATCTTGAGCCTATTCCTCGGAGGAGTGTGAACGCTTAAAGTCCCTGTTCTCACGTTTGAAGTACCCCCAAAACCTTATCAACTTTACCATTAATCCCTTTGTCAACTCAAGAGTTGCTGACCAGCATCCATCGCAGGCATCGGTAGAAAGAGTGGAAAATGACTTGACTCGGGTAGTCGTACCATTTAAGGACCAGGATTCTGCTAACTTTGTTAAGATTCAGTTGAAAGACTTAAGTCTCAAGCTCCAAACTACAGTCCAACCCGTCTTTGTCAGTCGAAAAATTGGCCAAGACCTCCAAGAATGCGAGACCAAACCACACCTGGTTAATCAACATTGCGTTGTGTGCCAATTTCGGCAATGCAACCTGTGCGATACAGGTAGCTATGTTGGCTACACACGTGGCCATCTACATACACGCGTGGATGGCTACAATAGTACGTCATCTTCTGTACGCAAGCATTATGATCAAGACCACGCGGGTGCTGTCCCTGAGGATCTCCTCAGCTGCTTTAGAGTTTTGAAGAAATGCATGAACAAATTGGACTGTCTCGTTAACCAAATGCTTTACATCAAACAATTAATACCACGGCTGAACTTGCAAACAGATTTAATCCTTGCTGAAGTCTTTGTCTAGCTCTTCTTTACTTATGCAAATTTGGAGGATTTTATATCTTTTATGAACTCGCATGTTCATTTCCAACTCCCTGATAATGGCGTCATGAGGTGGCCGAGACGGCGGAAATTTAACATTATATCCCTAGTTTTTATATATGTCCGTGTTTCTCAAAATCATTAATAATCATAATAATAATAAATATATTAATATTATTATTATTTATTTTTTAATTATTTTTTGATAATAAAATAATATAAATTTCATTCAACTTTAAAAGAAAAAGAAAACTATTTACATAATTTTACAGAAATATTAAAAGGTAAGAATTGGAAGCACTATACAACAGTATGAATTAATTATAAATCATAAGCGTACAATCACTGTGTCAGTAACGATTTCTCAAATACATTACTTACGGCTCAGATGTGATCAACTAGCTCTTACAGCAAGAACAGTGTTTTAACATCTACATGTTCCAGAACTCGGCAAAGTCCCTTTTTGACTAGTGGCTGTTTCTGCTTAGGTGGCCTCATACACCACAAACCTTTTTAGAGACATCACCGCCAAGCCGGCCACTTGTGCTGGAGAGACCAGGACAGCCAAAACACCAGGGACTTTATCCCCTACTCTTCTCGAATAGTACTTGGGTTCTTTAACGTCCCACAGGGAACTTATGAACAAAGAAGATATCTGTGAGACAGGGCCTATGGTTTATAGTCCTTATTCGAGAAGAATTGAAAGTCTAACCATTTGCAGATGAAATTACAAAGGCAGCACTTTCTCCTCCTGAGTGTTGATTTGACCGGGGTTCGAACCCGCGACTTCCCGCGTGACAGCCCGATGCTCAACCAACTGAGCAACCGGTGCTCGGTTCTATATTATATTAAAACATCGAAGAAGAAAGTCAAGTCTCTGTAAGAGTCTGCATTGGGGTGCAGATCTCTGTCTCGTCCAAAAGCCTCGAGCGTGAATATCCAAACGGGCATCAGGGGCTTTGTTATCACCATGATTCAACGTCTCCCCAGTGAGGTCCTGAGGGACCGGCTCTACTTCCACATCATTACAGACCATCCTTAGCATCTCTGCGTCCAGCTCACGAAGTTCGTTATGACGCTGGATAATGAACCTGCCGCGCTGACACACCATTGCGTGATCCAGGCTAAACTGAACACCGCATGCGCAGATCATGGGTGTGTCCGTTATTTCCCAGTCGTTTCGTAACTTGATTGCATATCTAAATTCCTTCTTAT
>NC_090873.1:32286918-32299418 GCF_036669935.1 Montipora foliosa
ACAATATACTTAGAAGTTTAGTTGGGGAAGAGTGGTATTTTCGACTGCGTATCTGCGTATCCGCGTATCCACTTCACAATATACCTAGAAGTTTACTTGGGGAGGAGTGGTATTTTCCACTGTGTATCCGCGTATCCACTTTACAATATAACAAGAAGTTTACTTAGGGAGGAGTGGTATTTTCGACTGCGTATCCGCGTATCCACTTCACAACATACTACTTAGAAGTTTACTTGGGGAGGGGTGCTACTTTCGACTGCGTATCCACGTATCCAGCCTTTTCAGAGGTGCAGCTTCAAAATGGCGGGGTATTCTGCAGTTACTCCCAACCTTCTTAATATGGCAAGGGTGTGGTAGTTCCTCGAAAATGACACAGATCAGAACGGCACTTAATTTTGGGGAGAAACTGAAAATTTATCCTCAAGTGCTGACGTTCTTCATAAAACCTCAAATTTGGCTATTTCACGTTGTTGTTTTGCTGACGACGGCAAAGAAATGAGCAAAAATAAAAACCGCACGTGCAAGGCGTGCAAAGCTATTGTTTTTGCCCAATAAATATGCAAATTTGTGACGTTGTCGTTGCTTAACTGGCTCCCTAACAGAGAATTCAAAGCAAATTAACAATTCAGGATAATCGCGAATTCAAGGGCGAGAACGGGTTGAGGCAACACGCATTGACAATTCGGGCGAGTCCCTTATTGATTTTATTATAACTAAGTCTCCTGGGTATTTTGTTCATTCTGGTATTCTAAGTACTGTGGCCAGCTGTGATCTACTATCATAGAGGATGTAGCTTGTCGCACCTAGGGATAATTTTGGCTTCTAATCTCTCATGGCGACCTCATACATGTGTATCTCAAATGTTTACCAGATAGCCAGCAAGCGATTAAATTTACTCTAAGGGATTAATTTCAGAGTTCAGAGATCTGGGGCCGGTTGCTCGAAGCCTGGTTAGCCCTAACCGTTGGTTACGAGGTATCAAAACCTATAGGTTTCCGTGGTATTTAACGCTGATTAGCGCTAACCATGCTTCGAGCAACCCAGGCTTGTGCTACATATATTATACAAATCGCTCACAAGCCCATTATGGAATATGGGAACGTAGTTTGGCACGGGTCTTTATATTCTTAAGCCCTGGCCAAACTATCGAGCCAAGTTGGGTCCAACATGCAACATTGTTGGATGTAAATGTTGAGGTAGTGGCTAAACACCAACCAACATTGCTTGACGAAACTGATTCAAGTTCAAGTTGGCGTTAACACTGTAACGAGAATCCCTCGTAGCGTTTGTGCTGGTGGAACTGTTGGAGGACGGAAATGACCGATTCAGACGACCAAAAAAAAAAAAAAAGAACGATTAAGAGAATGTGTAGAAAAAAGTATTCTCACTGCAAGATCCGCGCTGAGGAGATGATGAGAATGAGAACGGATCATGCAAAAATTCTAAACGCTCTCCATAGAGAGAGATCATGATAGAGGGGGCTAAAAGTGTCCCTCAGACATGGCCTTACTTGATTCTCACTGTTTAAGGTTTCTGGCTGTTCATCAATGACCATCTTTGTCCGCTATCTTTGTTGCAAATGATGCTAGAAGACTTGAAAATGAGAAACCGATTCCTGATTCGCAAGGAGCACGGACGTGACTTGATTCAGGACAATTTTATTGGAAGAGGGGCAAAACACTGCAACATTGTTGCGTCGAGCAGAATTGTTGGGCGTACTGTTTGATCAAAGCAAACTCTATCCAACCCTTGATCAAACAAAAAGTGTCGGACGAACATCTTCCAACATGGGCGGCCAAACAGTCGCGATAGCGTCGTACCGGTATCGCGAGGTCACGGGTTCAAACCCCGTTGAAGTCCTGAATTTTTCAGGCTTCTCTTCGCAATTGCTAAAATTGCGTCCATAACTGCGAGGATCATAGCTTTACTTGATTTCATATCCGCATTTCGGTATATGATTCATTTCATATATCATTTCGTTCATTCAGTCGAACAATGTCGGATCGAACAAAGTTGGAGCGTTGACTCCAACTTTGTTCTATACTTTGGCCAGGACTTTAGAGCGACCTTATCGAATTTGTCCAATATGAATCTAGTAAAATTGTAACAGATGCTGTGAAAGGCACAAGACGGTTAGGCGTTTGATTCACAAATCATTACTTTATTATAAGATTGTTCATAATCTCACTCCTTCCTACCTAGTAGATCTATTGCCTACAAGAGTTTGCGGGCGAACTCAACTTTCCTTAAGGTCTGCTCTGAATTTCACTATCTTTCCAGCTCGTACAGAACGTTTCAAACTATCCTTTTCTCCATCAACAACCAAAGAATGGAACAATATTAATGCTCAACTTAGGTCACGCGACAGTATAGGGACATTTAAGAGAGAGCTGTCCATTCATACATGTATGCGTTTGGACGCTTGTACCTTGAACTATTGCTCATATAGAATTGCGGTAAAATTTTCTCCTGTCTGCTTGTGTGGACAAAGTATTGAACATATAAGTCACTTTTTTTCTTCATTGTAATATAAATTCTGCCCTGAGAACTAACTTTCTGACCTCCGCTGCTCGAATTGTTCCTTCCAGATGGGATCGTCTCTCAGAGAAGGAGAAAGTTGGGTTGCTTCTTTTCGGTTCTGTTAATTTGATAGAAACAACAACAACAACTGTATTTTGAATTGCGAGAAAGTCGTAGAGGATTTATAGTGAATGTCCTTATTATGCAGAGGGGCATTGGGCAGTTGATCAGTAGTGTAAGCTATATTATATGTAACTTTTTTCAGTTACTCATGGCCATAGGGCTTGCATTATGATTGGTTAAATTTAGCATACTAATACTTTTAAAAAATAAAAAAGAACTGTCAGAAAACATTATAAAATACGGTGAGAAATAGCTAGGAGGTAATGAATTTCGTCAAAAAAAGGAAAGACATCTGTTGCTTCCGAGAAGCGCATGCAGCACGTAATTATCAAGGCAGATTCATGTTGTAGGTGCTGTGGTCCATCCTGGTCTTGTTGTAACAGATTACTCCATGTGATAATAATGGATGAACTATTGTGTTTTAAGCAAGTGGGCACGCATAGTTCATGGTTGAGTGCTTTCTTCCAAACCAGGACTCTGACTTGCAGACAAGCTTGTGTTCGTCAAGGTCACCTGCGAGATGCTTGTGGATTAAGATAACACAGTTAGTCCGGTTACGGGGCGGTAATTTTTGGGATCGTCTTTTGTAGGTGACTTGTGAAAAGGGGTCACCTTCACTTTTTTACCATGCTGCGAGGATCACAGTTTGTTAGATAGGCAAATTAAAGATTATGGAGTATGTGGTAGCAAGAACATCGGCTCCTTCCTTAAGTAGCCGAGATGGACTCTGGTTAACCTTCCTTACTTTTAATTATTTACGTGCCCTCCTGGTATTGATGATGATCGCTAAAACGATAACGACAACGATAATGATGATGATTATGTTGATTATGATGGGCTGATAACATGATTCTGTTCGAATTCCTAACGTAGAGAACATTGTGGCGGGGAAGAGCACTACCCAGTCCTCCATCTACAGTGACCAATACTCTAATGGCACATCAGACAAAGCAGTTGATGGGAATCCTGATCAGGAATTTAAGAATGGACACTGCTCACGTACTTTAAAAGATAATGCCAGCTGGTGGCGAGTGGATTTGAGCAGTCCTGTCCAGGTCTTTGAAGTTCGCATCGTTATTGGGAATTCGCCCTCGTCTGACTGGTCAAATGTTACAAGGATTCAAGTCTACAATATAACATTGGGTGAGAGAAACACTTGCAGAAATCTGCTGTTGAAACATAGTGAACTGAGCCATAAACTTAAGAAGAAGAGACTTTTTAAGCTTGACTCCAAGAGAATCATAAGTTAAATGTTTTGTTATTTACTGTAAAGATTTACAGATTTCAAAAGCTTTTTGTGTGCTCTAATTAAGAATTGGTTCATGGTTAGTGTGCGTATATGGAGTTGTGGAAGTTATGAGAGCACGATAGAGGCGTAAGAGTTGCTCGAAGCGATTGCCGAGGGCAATTCTAGTATCTTGAGTGCGTTCCGAACTTCCCAAGTGCATCCAATCTCGTTCCCAGAGGCTCCGTTACCTTTGTCCAGCGGAACGGGTGCGTGAGGCTCTGGAATAATCCAAAACCGGAACCAGAAAACTCTGGTTCCGGTTAAATAACTGCGCGTGCGTGAGGGGATACGGTTAGACATCAACAAAAACGTCAGGCCACAGTTGTTCAAAGGATAGATAGCGCTATCCACCGGATAAATCACTACCCAGCGGATAAACACTAGCAAAACCAATTGAGTTATCCAGTGGATAGTGATTTATCCAGTAGATAGCGCTATCCAGCGTTTGAACAACTGGGGCCTGAAGTTTACCTTGCCACGAAAGCGCTTATTTTTCACTCGCGAGACAGTACACATGAGTATAAACACATCTCGTAATACACTCGAAACGTTTAAACTTCGGAGAATAAAAAATAACGGGAGCAATTTTTTCAATGGATAATTATGTGGCTAAGGGACTCATCAGAGACCTTTTGGCTAACTCGTCAAACATCGCGTTTGAAGTCCCGCTAGGATCAAAATGATGGTGGCAATCTGGGAATCCTCATGTGATGTAAGGCCAGATTGCCACTATCATTTGATGCAAGGTAGACTTCAAACACGATGTTTGACGAGTTAGCCGAAAGGTCTCTGATGAGTCACTTGGCAGGGATGAAACATACGTATGTAAGGCTAGCCGCATAATTATCCATTGAGCAATTCTTACACTTTTTCAAACTTTTTCAATCAAAACAAATTTCAGCATCTGGTGTCATGCAAGTGACAACTAGGAAATTCAGAATGCTGTATTTTCAAAAACAAAAACGTTACGGAACTGTTAAGTAGTAAAAATATTATTTATTTCTAGATTAACTTCGACCTCGTATAGATAAAAATCCGGAAGAAAGCATTTTTTTGTTTAGAATTTGAAAATTGCAGGAAATGAGACCGTTTTTCAACAGCCAATCAAATATGGTCTCTTTTGGATTTGACCAGAGTCTCTCTTTTCCGACCGCTGGTCAAGGGTACGATGACTCTGGGAACGAGATTAAAGAGCATCCAGAACTTACTATTTGAGTATATGCACAGCATATACTCAAGTAGCGTGAACCAAATAGCATGAACCAATTATTTTATAACATATCAACACGAAAAGCCGCTTCGGTGATTAAATTCGTAATTCTTATCACGGGAAACAGAAGCAAGAAAACATTTTATTGGGTACTTGAAAACACACCACCTTGAAAAACAAGTACACTGGAATTAGTGTGAAAAAATGCTCATAACGTTTGATCTCCTCTCAAAAGAACTGACTATCGATAAAAACAAAGTGGAAAAAATATGTCTTCAATCTATAAAAGAAGTGACAAGTTCTGTAAAAAAAAGTATATATTCTTTTTGACTCAACGGCTTGCTGAGTTTGGGCGTTTCAAAACAACATTTTCATTCAAAACATTATTCACACTGGATTGTGCAGTTGGTGAAAATAGGATAGTTTGGTGTCATGTTGTCTTGCGTGTCCAGCAAACTTAGTTTCTTGACCTCACTACGGAAAGTATCGGTAGTAATTTAATAGCAAGGTAAAGCTACTTTTCAAAGCTATTAACGATGTGCACATTTTTGCATTAGCGGTAGTCCCGTTGCCCATATTCGGACAGGTTACTAGTTACTAGTATTTTCCTTTTCAAACGACATGTAGGCTTGACCCAAACCAACTGTAGTCATTCCGTGACGTTAAACTATAGATTTGTGTATAGCGAATTTCACCTTCATTTCACTCGAGCTCCACGGTCCATCTTTAGGTCAATGATCGCTTTTTACTTCATCTATGACTAATTTTTAATTTGACAGCAAAATATCTATTAACTTTTATGGTTTAAATTTAACCTTTGAAAGAATCGAACTTCTTGATTAATTACGTATAAGATTTATTAAAGTGCCCCTGTGATTTAAAATCACTTCCTCTTTTTCTTCAGATTTTAAAAGTGTGTTTGCCTAACACCTAACTGGCAAACTTTTGAGCTTTGACTTTTATCCAAAGGCCGTTTACTTTGAGTGTAAGTTTTGGATTTCACGGTCCGCCATTACTCACGTTTAAAACTGACCGATTAGACCTCAGAGGATTGGATCCAGGCAAAAGAGACGTCAAAGGCTCACAAGCCTAACATTTCAGCGTGTGAATGCCGCCTATTATATATGCAAAACGTGAGTTTAAAAATCTGAAAGCCCAACAGTCCAGTGCTGCATAATTACACACGCATTGTATTCTTAAACTATTGAGCCTTTGACGTCATGTTTTCCTCGATCCAGCTCTCTCAAGATCTTAAAATTAGTAATGGCGGATCATTAAAGAGGAAATTCCAGTTAAAATAAACAGGTGTCTTTTTTAAATCAAGGCTTAAAACTTGGTCCCTTAGCGTTTAGTTTACATAGTTTTAAAACCCAAAGAAGAATAAGAATTGATTTTTTGGTCACAGTGGCACTTTAAGTTTAGCCTGTACTCACTTTGACAAAGGGCTAATTTTCAAAACTTCAGCTTGCTAGTTCACCAAATTAACCCAGACAAACAAAAATAAAGGAGCTTTTTTCACTTGAATTGCAGGCGACAGCTTCAATGTAAGAAATAATCCAGTTTGTGCGCTATGGCATGGTTCATTTGACCTGGAAGCATCACTTGTGTGTCACATGAATCCGCCAAGGAGTGGCAGATATGTTGGTATACTCACAACCAGAAGACAGTTCCTACAGCTCTGTGAGGTTGAAATCTTTTCAAAAGGTGCTTCAGTGTTAAGTAAAGCTGTAGTAGAACTGGTGTACACAGCATTATCTTTTTTTATTCCCGTGTATGGCTGACACACTTGTACCCTGCATCTGGTCGATTCGGGGAAGCCTCGTACCCAAAGTCCTCAGGCTTTTTGGTCAGCGGGTGAGACCCGGAGAGATAACGGACTCCATTTTCCCAGAAAACGTGTGGTTCCGGTCTTATTGCGCATGCTTAAGTTTAAACGGAAGCAGTAAACAGCAGGAAATAAATGGCGGGTTGAAAATGTTCGAGAAACAAAAACTTTAGTTTTACACACCATAAAAGAAACTGGAGAAATGATCATTGGCTTGCTGTAAAATACCCTGCGAGCAGTTGTTTTTTTCCTACGCTTCCCGAAAGAGAAACCACTGCAAGCAACCATTAGTTTCTTTGATTGAGCCGCCGTCCAGCGCCAAGGACTAATAAATTTAATTTGAACTGGTAAAACGAGTTATTAAACTTGTTTTGGTGCTTGCGCAAGCGTTCAGCTACGTAGCTGCTGCGTTTGGGCGAGCCCGCTGTCTAATAATTTCATATTTTTCCACGAAATAAGACGAAACGCATCACGTGGAGTATGACGTAGTTCGCACATCCTCGATGGGAAACTTCTGATGCTTTCGCTTAAGTGTATTTTAGTGTTTCAGCGTGGATTCCATCGTGAAGAATACCATCGTGCAAGCAACACGATCGACAAATTTTTGTGGAAACGACACCAATGTCCTCTTCTACCACAATTTTATGTTTCCGTTATTCTGAATTACTTCGACAAGACCTTTTTCCACGGAAATCTTCCCAAAGAGACTGATGTAATGTTTTCCCACGATACGTTTACAACAGTTTCGGGAATCAGTTTTTAGCAGCGTGGGAAAATTCCCTTGCTATAAACGGTTGCTATTTATTAGTCGAAAGTTGTTAAGCAGCTGCTTAAGGCCGCTGTTACACGTTGAAACTTTTAGCTGAAACTTATGTGCAACAGCGCTGTAAAAAAAAGTTTCAGCAGACTTTGCACCGTGTAACATAATATATAGATTTAGGCAAGCCTAAAAGCGGAGCTCCCGGCTTGTTTATTCGTACTGGCTATAGGATTAGTGAAAATAAAAGGCTTTGGAACTGTCCGCCTCTTGGTTTTCCCGGAAATTGCTTAATTATGTCATTTTATTCGCTGCCTAACTAGTGAATTCCATGGTTAATTTCACCTGAAAAACGGACTGATGGCTTGAATCACGAGGAGGGATGAGTGTGATATCGATATTTCCAGCGAAATCTACTGTCGAATTCACCAGTTAGGCAATTAATTTTTCTTGAATCGCAAGAGTTTGAAAAGAAAACAAGCAAATCCTCAACAAGCGAACGGAAAAGGAGAGAAGCCATTTCAGAGCCAGCGAATAGGAATCACGCTAAAATTAGAACTCACAGACGTACTACAGCTCGTGATGTGACAGATCGTACTTTATTTATTCCACTTTATCTCTGAAAACGAGATCATTTATATTTTGATGTACGTCATTGAAACACGCCAGCTTGGCTTAGAACCAGAATCGGCTAGAATGGACAAACTTCAAACACGATCTCCAACAAATTACCTGTACGTGCTCTAAACAAACTTCTGAAAACACAAGCTGGTGATATTTCTCCTAACTTTTTACGAGAACTCTTTGCGATTACATGTCTAGCACATAAGTGCAAAATTTTCTTGTCACTGTCGAGGCACATTGCGATTGCTGCGACCGTTGCAGAAGTAGAAAGCGGTTCTACTTTTCGTGAAACTTGTCTCTCAACGGAAGTTCCAAAAAGTTTCCCGAAACCGACTATGTTACACGGTGCAATGCCTCCTGGAATTTGTTTCGCAGCGCCGTAGCACACAAGTTTCAGCTAAAAGTTCCAACGTGTAAAACCGCTGTTACACGTTGAAACTTTTAGCCGAAACTTATGTGCAACGGCGCTGCAAAAAAAGTTTCAGCAGGCGTTGCACTGTGTAAAATAAAAGGTCGAAAATCGTTCGGAAACGTTGAAACTGGTCTCGAAATGTTGTTTACTTGGTCTTAGCCGGTTTCTGATTGGCTTACGCAGCGTAGCGTGACAAGAGCGAGGGAGACCAGTTTCACAAAGTGGTGTTACACAGTGAAACTCTCGTTTTTGTCACCACTGCGATCCTTGCGACCGTTGCAGAAGTAGAAAGCGGTTCTACTTTTCGTGAAACTTGTCTCGCAACGGAAATTCAAAAAGTTTCACGAAACCGACCATGTTACAAGGTGCAACGCCTGCTGAAACATGTTTGGCAATGCCGTTGCACACAAGTTTCAGCCAAACGTTTCGATGTGTAACAGCGGCTGTAGACAATTCAAACCCTGACGTTTAATTATTAATTCTTTTTGTGGTTTATATATTTCTGAGATGCATTAAGTCTCGAGGTGATTTAAGTTAGGGGAAGACAGCGACGGTAAAAAAAAAACAAACAGCACTGAAACTAGTTTTAGATTTCGGATCTCCCTCCAAATTCTTGAGCTTCCTGTGTGGTACTTCGTTATATTACTTACCGACTTCTTGTCGGACAGTCATTGTTATGCAAGCGTCCAATAAAAAAAATGTTTAAGTCTATCATCCCAGAGTCTCTCCGGGGGCTCACCCGCTGACCAAAAAGCTCGAGGACTATGGGTTCGAGATTGAGAGCCACCAAATCACAAAATTCCACTGCGAAAATAGGTTCAAATGGCGTGCTGATCAAGATCGCGACATTTTTCACAGAAGGGTCTTTCGTGGTTGGCCATAATGTATGCTGTAATAATAAGAAGAGTATAGCATGAACAGCTGTGATCTATTGTAGCAAGGCCGAGTGATTGCAGTGGTAGTGGAAATTTCAGCATTCAGTGTTCATGTCCATCCCTTATTTGATCTTATGTTTGTGGTAAGTAGTATTCCTCGCTTACATACGGCTGCATATCATTTGCATAAAATTTGGAACCTTATTAAAAATGACTGATTTGATGCAAATGAGGCTGGAACCTCATTAACATCCGCCACTTTGTTTTGGTGGGAAGCGGTCTATACTAATGAGCAGCAGGAGTCCATACATGGGCGTAGCACCGGAAGTCCGCTGCAAATGTCACGCAAACCGGAAATCAGGCCAACATCACGCAAAATGAAAGTTTATTGACAAACCCTAATTTTACAAGTGGGAACGTGTGGGGGTCCGAGTGACCTACTCCGGTTCCCGGAGAGAAACATGCTACACATTTATTCTAGGTGGTCTTGGACTGCTTGGCAACAATCGGATGAACTAGGAACACGTTTAGAAAGACCAATAGGAAGCAGGGCCGCGTTTAGATCACAGTTAATCAAGGGTCTAGTTAAGACACCTTAAAACCTTCAAAAGCAAGAACAATGTCACAATTGATGTTGAATTGACCGTGACCCTACACAATCTTTTGTTTTTGCTTCGCACGGGTTTGCAAATTAGTTGCACATAATTTAATCGAAGGATTTGATTGGTTATCTTCTCGAAAAAAGGTGTGTTTTGTGCAGGGTGAAGGCTAAAAATACGGACAAAAATATGAAACAAAGGGTGCGTTTTTTTGGAAAAACCCGAAAAAGGATTCTTGAATCCAAAAACGGATTTTGCGTTTTTTGGGGGAAATCCAAGATCCATACTCGAGGAGGATACTTCGGATTAAATCTAAATCCGGATTTTTGAGATTCACCACTTCAGCCTTTTTTTTGGGAAAGGATTTGAAAAAAGTACTTTTGACCAGCGGTTTTCCATGAAAAATGATACACAACAGCTACTGTACATGACAGTTTAGCCCAAATGTTTTTCTCGCGCCATTTTACCGTGCGAGTAAAGACACGAATAGATCGAAAATAGTTAGGTTTCCTGCAAATTCAAATCAGAAATTACACTAGAAGTGTTTTTGACAGCAATAATATTGTTAGCACCTTTCCCACATCTAAGAAATACCCTCCGTAATCTATTCGTATCTTAGAACGCATGCTTTTCTCCACTCCTTTCATCAATCGCTGAGGTTTTTTTTTTCTGGTGGCATTTTCATTGAGGAATTTCTCCAAAACAAACCAGTTAACGCACGACTTTTTTTTTTTTCAAATTGCACGCAACTCTGGGTTTGTTGGTTTGCGTCGTCATGGAAAATTTTGCGGTTTTTTGACGCTAAAGAATCCATTGATCGGAGATCACAAATCCGTTTTGGATTTTCCCAAAAAAACCGCACCCTTTGAACTTGTCGAGTTTCATAACAATCTCCATGCATTTATACGAACCAACAAGGGGTAAGTCACGTTCGCCTAGACCATACGAAAGAGTTCTAATGAGAAGGAAATTTAATGAAGCGGACATGTAATGAAATGACCCCTTTTGAAAACACCTAAATGAAGGAAAAAGGGGGTTTGGCGAATGCGAAAATGTATACACTTTTCGAGCAAAATATTGAGCCTGGTCGCGCTTCAACTGTAATTTAATAGCAGCACTATTGTTTTAAATCCAATGCGATAATCGTGGCCTTTCTTCATACGAGTTTACGATTTTATTTCCTTAACGCACGATTCTTTTATCAATTATAGCATACGCTAACAAACTTTTATTTGAAAACGCTTGAAAAAAAGTTAGCAACAATGGTTTTAAACCAGAATTCCGTATCACTAAGGACCATTCGATATAATTCTATATTGTTTTCAAATGACACGGGAGTATTATGATTTTCAACGTAGTTCAAGGTTTTCTTAATTTGGATTTTGAGAATCGCTTGAGACCATTTTATTGTGAAACGGGAGTATTTAGTTGGTTTCATATCGTATTTGAAAACGGTTCACAACATTGACGTAGTGAGCAAACAACATACCTTTGAAACGCTTTATTCACAAAAATATACTGTCGAATTTCGAACGTGTCTTGTTTGTTTCGAAAATATCCCGACCGTTTGTTTTCGTTTTGTGGCCACTTGTCACGCGTGCCTGACATCCAATGCAATATTCACTGTTAACGCATGCTCGATATGAAACGTGCAGGCCGTGAGCAGAGTCTTCTTTCCTCTTCCCGACTTATCAATGAAGATCGAAAGAGACTGTGCTCGCAGGGTAGGAGACTGGGAGATTTGATGACCACCTAGGAAACTCCCGGGAAAGCGGAAGAGTTCGCAGGTATGTAATAATGGCATAGTACTCGAGATTCGAAGGGAAAGGCAGCAGAGAAGAATTTGTTTGTTATATTTGTGAGAAATAGTTCTCTTAAAAACCAAACGCCGCATTGTAGCAGTAATAACCTTAATCCAAAAAAAGGTTGTTTTGAAAAGATATATGTAAAAAACGCGTAAAGGTCGTGAGTTGCGGAATTTGAGCGATTTGAGCGATTTGGTGGGTTTTCCGTTAAGGACGTGTAGTAACAGTCAACGGAAAACCCACCAAATCGCTCAAATTCACCATTTTCAGCCGCAGAAATGACAATACACAACAACTGAGGTAGGTTTACGTTTATTTTGAGCTTTAACATAGTCATTTCTCGATGGAATTAAGTTTACTATATTAGGACTCTTCAATATTTCCCATACATTTCTTTATATTTCGAACATACAAACAGACACACTGTGTGGGCTCCCTGTGATCTGTATGGGAGATGACTTT
>NC_090873.1:32306918-32329418 GCF_036669935.1 Montipora foliosa
GCTGAGTATTTGTGAAGAATTTTGCTGTGAGCTGGGTTACAAAACCAGTGAATACCAAAACAGTGGTTTCATACGTACCCCAGCATAGTGATCTGTCATTTCTAAAAATGTTTTTCTTCAATCTGAGAAGTCAAACTTGAACTACATGTATGCTTGACATGCAACAATGTGAGTTGCATTCTCTACAATGGAAACCCTTCTTCCTCTTCATTGTAAAGGTATGTTCTGTGTGATGACCTACATGTACAAGAAATACAGCATACATGATTAGCATCAGTACTGGGGACTTGATGACTGAAGTGCTAAATGACTATTAAACACATTACATACTCTCAATGCAAGGCAGGGAAAGACAACATGTACTAGTCTTGTAAATGCAATCTAAACTGTTTATGACAGGTGCTGAATGAGTAATTTAAAGAACAAAAAGACTTTGGCTTACAGATTAATCTAAATAATTGATAAATTCAGTGGAAAATAATCACTGTACAATAAATACGATTCAGTTCCAATGGTAAGAAGCTCCGGACCAGAACATGGTGAAATATGATGACATGGTGCAGCTCTGTGAGATACAAACCCCTGACAAGTGCCAGTCAACTGAAATCTCACGAGTGTCCTACAAGCTTGTTGCTGTGGTGGTGCACACTGACAACAAGCTTTTCTCTGGCCACTATGTGTGTTATATGAAGAGAACTTGGTCTTGCTACTTTGCAGATGACACTCACATCAAAAGGTGTAGTACAATTGAAGCTATCAATGAAAAAGCCTACCTGCTGTTCTACAGTGTATGAAAGAGATTTTTCTGATGACCCGATGGTGGAAGTCTCTTGAAAAGGAATAAGTTCTTTCTCAATACGAAGTGACACTGAGCAGCAGCCTGTGAGTTTACAAAGCCACGAAACAATCCAAGTCCAACATGGAAGCGCCCCCCCCATGAAGGAGCCATGGTGTGATATAAGAAATCCAGACCTGTGTAGAAAAGCAAAAGATGGAGACATATCGATAAAAAGATGGAATTTTTGGGGGAAAAATGGGCAAACTTTCAATTTAGTTAATTTCAGCTTGTCCATTAAAAATGTAATGTAAATAAGCAATATTGTAATGTAAAATGGATTGTTAGTGATAGTGCAGTGTTATTAGGCACATATTGTTATGTTTTGTATTTTGCTCTTATGTACTGTGACTTGTGCAGGTATAAATAGACAAGTGTAAGTATAAGTAGTTTAATGTTAGTACTCCAAGTAGTGTAAGTGTTCGTCCTGTGAATAAATTGTAGAAGAAAAAAAAAAGGGAACAGCAAAAGATTACCCAGGTCTTCAGTATACACTAATATGTGAATCAGAGAAAGAGCAAGCCAAACTGATTGAAACCATGGAACATACCATCCCAAAACACTCCAGAACATGTGGCTGGGAAGGTGGCGACCATTATAGACTTTTGCCCAGGCAAGAAGAGGAAGGTTTTTGGCTGTCTAACATTCTTCTTATCAATGCGGAGAAGACCACTGCAACCGGTAACAAAGTACCTACTCTCAACTCAGACATGTTTTTAAGAATGGCAACACTCTCCAGAGAAAAATATCTGAAGTACAAGTTTCATCAACTCTATCCAAATATTCAACATTCATGCAGAGGTCATTCTTGCACCATTCAACCATGGCAGGCACTGGTCCCCTAGTTGTTGTGAACCTGGAAGAGAACTTTTCAGTCTATCTGGATTCTCTGTGTGATGGCGCTGGTGCAAAAATGGCATTTTCTAGAGTCAATAACTTCCTAACATGTTGTGCCTCCATCAATGGGATCAATACTTGGACCTTGAAGAACTGGAACTTTTAATTTTTGTAATTCCTTCATCTGATATTGCACAGCAGCTCAACAGTGATGAATGTGGGGTGTTTGTAGCCACATAGGCAGAGCACATTGCCCTAGGATTGCCACTTGACTTTGCTCAAGATCAAAGTAAAGGTTACTTTTCGTTACTCTCTCATACTCGACATTGTATGAAATTCATTGTCTCTGTACATGTGAAAAATTCTGAAAAGCATAAAAATAAAATACCTCTAAGTACAAAGCCAAATGGAAAACCTGCATCCAAGAGGAAACACCAGTGCTCTCAGACTGGCAAATCAACATCAAACAAAGCTGCCACTGCCATGAAAACAATTGGTTTCGGGAAAGCCCTAAATGGCAACTTGTTAGACAATCAAGCAGCCTGCGAGCAGAGCCTTCTTTTGTCTTTTTCCTTACTGAGAAGGATGCTTCAACTGACTACACAACAACTGTGTCAGGGAAAGACCCAAACATTATCCTGTTGGACAAGCACACTTCAACTTGCAAGACAGAAAGTGGGTCAGAAAATGCTTCAAATGAAACTCTGTTGGACATTATGGACAACCAAGAATCGACTGATTTTATAACCCTAACCCCCTGACAACCCAAACCAAGCTACAACTTACAACCCAAAAATTCTTTCAGATAAAGTTTCAAGAAAAACTATGCTGGGCAACCAAGATTGACAAGGCGGCATTACACAACTAATGGGGCAGGGAAATCTGAAACTAAAACTTCACAGACAATCATAGCTTAATTATTGACAACACAACTTCTGTGTCAGGAAAAGCTCCAAACAATACCTCTTCAGACACTCAAGCTTCCAATGCGGCAATTGTAAACAAGCCTCTTCATACTTCATACCTGCCCGTCTACAACGTATGCTGTTACAGCCTCAGAGGTACAATTTGAAGTTCATTTACAGAAGAGGAACGGAGCTTCATGTAGCGGATGCATTATCAAGAGCCTACATTACCGAAGAGCCTGGTGTAGAGGATGACGATCAGCTTGATGTGTTATCTTTCTATCCAAGAGAAGAGCAAAGGATATGTTGTACTGGCCCTCCATGATGCTGGTAATTGATTGTACGATGAACAGAATTAACTGAAGAGAGTGTAGTGTAACGTGAAGTGCTAGATTTCTATCCCATATGAACCATGTGAGCGTTAGCCTTACTGATGGAACTGGGCCCACACAAGAACAGAGAAAAACTCTGACCGAAGCTTTGCCGAAGAATGTAATTTGCATCATGTCACCAGTAGCCCTCACTTTTCACAGTCCAATGGCCTGGTTGAGAATGCAGTGAAGCAAGCCAAGAACCTGCTTGAAAAATGTAAGAAGGATGGTTCAGATCCTCTGCTTGGCCTTCTTAATCTCATGAAATGTTCCACGAGATCAAGTTCTTGGTTTCCTTGTGCAGCGTTTGATGAACACCAGGTACCTTCTTCCAGTTGCTAAGAAGCTCTTTGCTCCCAGGGCGCTCAACAACAAACATGTTCCTCGCGCCTCAAATCCGAGCGTATGCAGCAAAAGGCCTCTTACGATCGTGGCGCCAAACCTCTTCCACCTCTCAATCCTCAGCAGGT
The DNA here is from genome assembly GCF_036669935.1 of Montipora foliosa. NCBI lineage: Eukaryota > Metazoa > Cnidaria > Anthozoa > Scleractinia > Acroporidae > Montipora > Montipora foliosa. Next base: position 32,310,337 of record NC_090873.1, read on the forward strand.
TTATGAGACTTCACACCAGAAAAGGCTATGAGAAAGTTGTTATTGTGAAACAACCCACTGCAGACCCGCGGCCCTATACTGTGAATGTTGGAGAGAGAGAGAAAGTACCGCAGAAACCGCAGACATCTTCAGGCTGTTCCAGAACGTGCTCCTGCTCCTCCTGACGCAAACAATCAGAATGTTCCCGCTTTTCCTGCAGCAACCAACCAGGGCGCTTCTCCTTCATTCTCTGTTGAGTCTCCACCCGTAACACCTGCCAAGTGTCCAGTCCCTCGGCATTCTCCTGTAAGGACCCCTTGTCAGACCAGAGACTCCAGTGAAATCTCCATCAAAAACGTTTACGGCAAATGCTTCTAGTTCCAGTTGCCCCAAGCGTCCCAATGCTCAAAGACCACTTGTTGTTACTAGGTCTGGACGGATCTCAAAACCAAATACCAGATATCAAGATTTAGTAACTTGATTGGAGAAATCCATTTAAGTTCTATTCTTGGACTGGATTAGATATTAACTATTAGGATTGATGAACTACGAATTATTTTTAGGGTAAGTAGTTTCGTTCGTTTTGTTTCAGTGTGTGCTTATTTATTTATTTCGTTCTGTTTCTTTAGTTTTATTACAGTCTGTGTTGATTTATTTTACAAAGGGGGATGTAGAGCATGTGTGAACCTTATGTAGGAATGTTTGTGATGTAACATGCATTGTTCTCTATTCGTGCAAATTAGGTAGTCATGCGTGGTCACAAGTCCCTCTTCCACTTTGGATCCAATAAACTAGTGTGTTTTCTCAAGTGTTTTCTCTTCCTAGGCCTCCGAGTCGACACTTACAATAGCGGCTGAATCTGAGCCAGAAAATTCAAGAAACCATCCAGCCCACGTTTGTCAACCACAAGATCAAACAACATCTGAAACCGCCGGAAGGCAAGCCGTCTATTGTCAACCAACAATCCCTTGTTTATCAATTCAAATGTGACCTGTGTGATGCAGGTTGTGCTGGTTACACGCGGAGGCATTTGCATCAACGCGTAGACGAGCACAAAAATGCGTCTTCCTCTATTGGAAAACATTCTTATGTGCCCAATGCTCTTACCAAAGAATTTTAACATCTTAAAAAAGTGCAAGAACAAATTTGACTGTCTCATTTGTGAAACGTTTTTTTATTAATAAACGGAGACCAAGTCTCAATGTTCAGTCAGACTCAATTCGTGTGAAAGTTTTTAAATTATTTTTAAAGTGCAACTAACCAAATTTTTTATTATTTTTTTTTGCAAATCAAAACCTCCTAATTTCCATGACACTTTTGGCGAAAAAATGTATGTGATCGATAAAACCCTCGCCCTTCTACAGTTGTTTAAAGTTAAACCACCTCTGCCCCATGACCGACTATTTGTGGGAGCTGGGGCGAGCCTTCCCGTGACTTAATCGAAGGAGTCGCTTTGCCGCGTCTTACAAAGCATATGACCGAGAAGCTCTTTTTGGACAGGTTTTTTTACGTTATTTTAACGGCGTAGGGTGCTTAAAAGCACTCAAACTCGAAAACAACACGAGATATGGAATCTAGCGACCCAGATTCAGAGAGTGTTAACGGATCAGAAGTTTCAGTGGCAAGTTGAGTATAATTTCGACATTGAAGTGGAAGACGAAGATGACGAAGACGAACGCGCCTTGTATGCTTCACGTTGTGAAAGCTCAGACGACATATAATGGCCTATGCTGATGAGCCTTTGGCTGACAAGGAATTGCTAAAGAAATATGAAGCAGAAAACGAGGAAAATAAACGGTTAGAGCAAGAAATTCAGGCCAGACTAGCAGAGGTTTCATTAAAATCCGGTCACCGGCGGTATACCGCCGTCTGTTGTCTCTCACCGTTGGCTACTCTGCCTTGATTTTCACTCAAACCCTTGTAAAAGATAAGAGTGACCGCCACTTATATTGATTAGCCCGGCCATCTACTGCAAAAGCTATTAAAAGCCCTGGACTAGACGGTGCAGTTCAAGCGGAGTCTTGATGAGTTTCCGAAAATCATTTTGCGGGAGTGCTGTCTACGGTAAATTATGTAAACAAACCGCCGTGTTTCTTTCGTCAGCAAGCTTGACTGTCTGTATGAGAGTATTACAATCTTATTCGTTCTACATTGGAAGCATTATGTTTGCCTGATTCTCTGTAGTTGTATTATAGGAGTTCACAATTCTTGTTCTTTCTGACATCGGAGACGAACGGTCGATCTGCTCGAATTCAGGGTTGTTTGTCTGAATTGGTTCGAAGGCACACGGCCCAAGATCGTCTGCCATAAACTTTCGAGAGAAAGAAATCTTCTCTTCTAAAATGTAGGGAGCGGATCTTAGAATGTCTCGTTGGTTTCCAATGGGCTCGTCTGCGAAGTACAAAGTCGATCCATTTCTTCCGTCTTTTAACATTCCTTACGATCGTCTCCAAAAAACGGAACTTTATGCAGGCCAATTCCATTTTCGGGGTCTGCGTTATTGCTACAGCCGTACGCTACACAGCGGTCAGATATAACCAAAAGTTTCTTCTCAAATCGATGATTGTCGTGCCCTACGATTCTGTGCTTTCTCTACATCACGCGAATGTTGATGTCCTTCGATGACGTCACTCTACAACTAGTGCCCATTCTTCCAAGTGAGAAATTTTGAGAACTTTGGCATGCTAGTAAAAATGAACAAAAAAACCCAGGACAAATTTTTTTTCCGCAGAAATACTTAGACGAATAGCGAGATTATTTTTATCAAATAAAAAAAAAACGTTATTCTTGCATGTTTTTTAAGACCCCTTTTTTACATTTTCATACTTTTCATACTTTTACGTCTTTGTTTTACTTAAGGACGTTCGCGCCCAAAACGTTCCCACGTACAGATGTTTTTAAAACTTGCCACGCAGAAAGGTAATGATCTACTTTTGCCAAAAAGGCAAAAAAAATGGGGAGTCACCGTGCTCGTTTTCGATATCGATATCATGAGGTGCATGCCACATGCTTTCACGTTCCATTCTTGTGGAAAATGTTTGCACCTTTAGCATCGTGTTTACCTTCATGGTCTGCGATGCATGACGTATGCGTGACATGCGTGAAAAAATGCGCAGTAGCAATGGGCGCGAACGTCCTTAAACTTTCGCAAAAATTTTTATCTTCACTTTTGGCTGGATAACGACAGAAGTTCGGTCGAAACGTCGCGCGCTGTTACCGTTGGTTTTTACTTTAACTGCATTCAAAAACCTTTACTTGTAAGCACCTATTATTTCCTAGAAAAAGGGAAAATCCTCTGCTCGTTAGAGCAAAACAATAAAAGCTTCTATACATGTTTTCACACAAGAAGGGAATCAGTGTGGCCTGTCACCCCTTGCGTTACTTATCTTAAAAACATATATTTCGCGCAACCTCGTTCCCAGGGTCTCTTTGTCTTTGCCTTCTCAACGACAATGGAGACACTGGGAACGAGGTTGATATTTCGCGTACTTGTACTTGACTTAACTCTAAAAGTTCCGTACTCTTAACCTCAACTATCCCAAAAAGGTAACAAAAATATTAATGCTTATTACCCTGATGAACTGAGCAGATCTTGAAAAGCCCCATGGTGTTGAAGTTGGAGCTGTGAGTGCGAACAAAGGCTTTCAACTTGGGCAGATCATAATTGCTCTTTGGCGTTTGCAAAGAGATTCTAATTCGCAAATTTGACTTGTTGCTGCAGTCCTGTACTGCACAGCGACAAGACGGCGTATTTGCCAATTTTTGTTTTGCAAAGGATGAGCGTGCACAACAGGATAATTTCCACGAGTGGAGCTGTCACTTCGCCTCAGAGCACTTTGGTTTTGATGATATGATGACGACGATGGATCTTACTGGGACAAGTAATGGCGAACGCTCGTTCACGAAAAGGATGCATCGAAAAAGCGCACTTTCATTTGGAATTTCCAATTCAAATTTGGCAGGCGTAATTATTCGCCTTCAATTAAGGTCCCGAAAAGCAAAAAACAAGAAAAAGGCATAATTTCGTCCCAGTAGCACTTTAATGATACAAATTTTTCAAGAGTATAATTTACTAAGAATGTACTTGAAATTCCCGGAATTCCTAATACCAACTTTTTCTAATATCTGAAAGTCGCAAAGTCGCCTTTAAAAATATACCCTTGTGCCAGAGATATGGAGAGCATTAAATGAGCGGGAATTAATCAAATAGTGTCCCAGAGCTTGATAGAAGGTATCTTAGATGATTATTGTTTAGGGCCTGTTCATATGAGCCCGGCTGGCCAGGGCTGGCCTGATTTCCGAGGTGTTGCTTCGCATCCTTTGTAAAATCTTCGATATGTTCGCATGAGAGGGCGGGTTGGCTCGGTGGCCGAGACCTCTTCATCCTCTGAACTCTTCATCGCGGCTACTGGGAAGAAAATAATACAATACATTTGCGTTATAAAACGGACATTACCGAGTTTTTACTTCTGTTTTCTTCGATAATGAACCTTAGATTGGTTTCATTTGATAGTTATAGTAAAGTCAAAATTAATTTGAGGTTGCTTAAACAAAGAAAATCGCCACGCTTGTTCGTTACATTTCAGACCTGAATGGTCGCGTCACAATTTTTTCAAAAGTTTCATCTCGGAAAGCGGGCTTAAAGTCGCCATAAAAAACAGAAACCGATCCATCTCGGTCAACCAGGATCATGTGAAGAGCCCCATAATTGTATGATAATATTGTCAAATTACTGTGGATATGCATGTATCAGTCTACTAGGCAATTTGACAATGGTTCGACCAAAGTTATTATCAACAAAAGGACTAAAGCAGATGCTACATTGTACTTTGTTTAGAGCAGGTATTCGTCACATTCTTAATTTTTCAAAACAACAAAAAGCAAATTAGTCATCCTAGGTAGGGTCACAGATTACCAAGTACGTTGCTATGTTTTTATCTCTGTTCAATTTAAGGAAACCTTGCATTTAGAAAGCCAGCAACTCATTCAAGATCTATTTTTCAAGCTGACTTTGCAGTAGATGGAAACCTCGAGACTTGGAGCAATTATTTCTACTTCTTGCAAGTTGACTTGGGAAGGAGGGTACCAGTGACAGAAGTGTACATCTATTCCACATATTTTTCTTTCGTGGTCAGAGTAGGTAAGGTGGCTAAAAACATAGATGTTTACCTTTTCTGTTCTCAGCTGACAACGAAAAGGAGGAAATACATTTGCACTGTGACCATCCCTTTCATGAAAGATTCAAGCAGAGAGATGTCATTTTCTTGTTTTTTTTTAAACCATGGTGATTTTTAGTATATAAAGTAATTTTCTTTGTAGAATTTTTTAAACGATTCTCCTTTTTTTTATTTGTATCCCTATTTTCTGAAGAAAACATGGAACCGTTAATTTTAAAATAAAAAAAAAAGATCAAAGATGTGCACCCATGCAGTTGTTCAAAGGCCGGATAGCTTTGTCCGGTGTATGCTTGCACAAATGTGACAAAATGTCAAGATTGCCAATTTCATGTGTCAACTATACATTTATAAATCAAGTTTCTTATATTCATATCAAATTGTCAGATATTTATGTCAAACGATATATTTACATCAAGTTATTATAATTTTTTTATTTATACCAACTTCCCAGATATTCCCTTACCAATGCATCCATGTCTATATCAAGCCGACTTTTTTATATTTGGAAAACAAAATTCATGTCAAGTTTACGTGCACATTTTTATAAATCAAGAAAGCGTGGTGCCGAGCATTTCAAACAGGAAGAGGGAGTCTGAGAACCAGCCGTACAATAAAACAACATGGCGGCCGACAATGGCGGCCACGAATCTCGTCAAGAGTTCTTCGTAAACTGGGCCCAGTTCCTCAAAAGCCGATTAACGCTAATCTAAGATTAAAAATTAACCAAGCAGTTTATTTCTCTACTCCCAAATGCTGTTCAACGCAGATTTTCGGCAGAACTTTAAATGAGAAGACGTCAATCTTGAAAAACAAACTTAAGCAAAAGAAACTTTCACCAAAAAGTTCAAAACGTGAAACAAAAGTTTATGCTAATCCTGGATTAAGTTAATGGGCTTTCGAGGAACCGGGCCCTGATCTTGCATGTCTGTGTTCACAATGCACCGCAGAGCAGAGTAGTACGTAGGAACGTTACGAGTATCAACGCTGCATCATCGAAATATGTCTTCACCAAGGTGGCTCTCAGTTGTGACGCCATTCCCTCAAGACAAATGTTGGTCGTTTCGCCTACACTGAAGTCGATTCGCTGTGTTTTATCTCAGTACATGTAATCAGTAATCACAGTGTGTTTGGTTAAGTGAAGTGTAGTCACTTAAGATAAGATAAGATAAGATAAGATAAGATAAGATAATCTCGTGTATTATCTCAAATCACAGTCAAGATGACTGAATTACATGAGCAGTCAGCAAATACAATAATGATTGGAATTTATAAATAACAAAATTATTCAAGTGATGAGTATTACCTAAAACCTTTTCATATCTTAACTTGTCGTATCTTAAGATTTTTGATAGCTGTGCAACTGCTTACTGTCAGTGGCTTTTACACGTGCGCTTTAATTAAAAAGTTTGCAAAAGAAGCACGTAGGCGAATCGACTTTAAGTGTGTAGGGGAATCGACCTGTAGGCGAAACGACTTGCAGGCGAAACGACCGGTTTCCTGGAAAGTGACACTGAGAACAGTACAGCAGGTTCAAACGTCTTCTTTATTGCCCACAGTTTAGTAGCTGCGACTTGGATGATCGACTATTGTAGGTATGAATGTGTGATGTTTTAGTAAATAGTTTCACAATGTTGATTGGGACACTCTGATTGTGCACATCAAACATTAACTTGCTTACAACTTCATGATGTAGGAAAGTAACAGGCAGAATTTTTGCTTTGACAAATAAAGGGATGGCATATTCTTTTCGATCGGCAAAATAGACTAAGCGCAGCACTCGCTTTTGAAGAACCAAGATTTTGTTTAAATAAGCATTGGACGCAATCATTGCTATATGATAACAGAATCAACATGGCTTTTCCATATTTTTGACAAAATAATTTCGATCGATGAAAACACCTAGGTATTTGATATAACTTTTTTGACCTAAACTGACTCTTTTGCTTGTTTCACAATCTAAAATACTCCTTTAGGGACAAAATGCATTTTTTTCTGATGAATGAAAAAAATGCCAACTTATTTGAAGTTCACCAATCATGTACGTTCTTTAACTCTGCGTTAACAGTTTGTTCGACCGCCTCGAGATTCTTATCAGCATAAAGTATATTAGTTTCATCTGCAAAGAGATAAAATTTTAGTTTATCTCAACTTAGGTGAATGTTATTTATGTAAAGTAGAAATAGAAGAGGTCCTAAGACCAGTCCCTGGGACACACCATGGAGAGAAATAAGTTTTGTTGATAAATACTCTCCAATTTGAATTGTTTGCATTCTGTTTTTTAGATGTGATTGAAACCAATAATTTATCAATCCCCGGAAACGGCAAAAGTTCAATTTATCAAGTAATATTTCATGATTGACCGCGTCAAATGCCTTTTTCCGGTCAATGAAGACACCGCATGAGAAGTAACGTTTATCCATATTGCTCAGTATTGCTTCGACAATATCAAGTATGGCGTGCTCTGTGGAATGTGATTTGCAAAAGCCATACTGTGAGGAGTACATTAGATAATTTTTGTTAATAAATTCCTTCATCCGGTAATATAACAGTTTTTCAAAAATCCTATTAATAAAAATTAGACAAAAGAGATATTGGCCAATAATTCACTTATGTCCAGGTTTGACCCTAATTAGATGCACGCGGATTTTAATAAGCGTCACAAAGTGTCCCCTTGCTCTTCTCGCCAACTTCAACATCACTTGTGTCTCAGAATACAGACAATTAACGTCAAAAAGTGTCCCCCAAATGCTGCTCTTTAAGTAGAGATTAACTGCTGCATTTACCCAAAGCTAAAAATAACGCTAACCTTTACCCTTACCTTATTGTTGAAAATAGGTAGCAAATGATTAGACTTAAAGGGACACTTCGTGTTGCATGTCAAAATCGGGCGTGCATTTAATTAGGGTCAAACCTGGATAATTATAAGTGAACTGTTGTTAAGTTCACTTACATACACATAGAATTTCATGAAAAGGAGGGTGTAATTGAATTTTCTCACTGGCTTCATGTATGTTGGGTGCTTAAAGGTGGCGAAAAGCATTTCTTTTGTATCTGGTTGAAAGTTGGAACCATGCTGAGTGTTAAGCCAATTAATGACTTTGCATGCGAAGGTTTTGGTAAATTTGAAGTCGATAATGGTGTGATTTATGGAGTCTGGCTCACCACAGTAGATGCAGTCACTGTCTGTACTTATCCTATACTTGCAAAGTTCTTTCTTTGTAGTAACAATCCTGTGGATAAATTTGAATTGAAATTCTTTCAACGTATTTTCTTTGCATGTTTTTGAAGTCATTTTAAAAGCATCTGTCCAAATCTAAGTATCTATTGAAATATCTCTTTCCCATCTTTCCGGTCCAGTATGGGGTGATGGGTGTTTCTTAACGAGAAGTAGGCGATAAGTCTCTTGCCCTATATGTTTCAAAATTGATTTGACTTGTTTTGTTCAGTAAAAAATAGTTCCAGTTTTCTCCGTAATTGAAGCTCGAATTGTACCCTAGGGCTCGCGCCCTGTTCTTCAAACGCACAGGGATTGCACTCAACATTTGATAGAACTGGAGAAAGTTTGTGTTACAATGGTATTTGGCTTGAGATTCTTGAAAAGTTAGGTATTGGCCGTTTTCATTAAGAAGCTGTTGGATCGTGTGGATACCCTTGACAAACCATTCTCTTATAAATAACGGTTTCCCATCAACTAAGATGTCTTTGTTATTAAAGAGGATGGTGTCGATTCCTTGATCATAATTGTACAGAGTGTTGATTTCATCAAATACAGTAAGTATGTCTCTATAGAATGTCGGAATGTGCGTTAAATATTTGACATCATAGTTAGTTACATCAAAGCAGGAAATTAAGGCCTCCATGTTTGTTAAAAAAGTAGTCCGGTACTACTTTCCAATTGCAGTTATCTCTAAAAGAAGTCTTTTGATTCACGCAAGTCTAAGCGATTTTATTGTAAGTTCGATGTCAACCATCCGTAGGCTTCCTGTGGAAAGGTCAGGAGGTAGGAGGCAGCGTGGTCGAGTGGTCAGCGTTTCGGACTCGCAATCCGGCTGTCTCGGGTTGGAGTCCTGCTCTGACCACTATCTGGATTTGTTTCTCGGTAGCCCCGAATTCAAATCCTCGGCCACGCTTGTAAATAGCCAACTGGTTTGCCTCCGGTCAGTAGGGATTCTTAACAATGTTATGTCCAATTTGAAATATTTGTTTCAGTTGTTGCTCGGCCCCACTAGCACTTGTGCTATAACACTGCCGAGGGTTAATAAAGGTTATCATTATTATTATTATTATTATTATTATTATGATACATACTAGTGCGTTTTATATTGTCCTTCTTATTTTCCCAAAGGAACCGAAACATTTTATCTTTTGATCAAAAATAAGACACAAACAGCAGTGATAAGCATATTGAACTTTTTCATTTTGATAATGACTTGACGTTTCGTATGTGCTCTACATACATTTTCAAAAGTAACCGTTGAAATTTAAAACAGCTATTTATATATAACAAATCGGATGAGGGGACTGGAACCTAGATTAAGCAAATACTTAACAGTAAAATATATAATAATAATAATTATAATAATAATAAAAACAGAAAAGATTAATAAAGCATCAGCTTTTCACTTCCGACGTTGACGTTGAAAGCTGGCTCAAGTTCTTGAATAAAGAAGGTCTCTTTTATTTTACAATGATAGTCAGTTTTGCCCTTCGCTAAAACATCAAAATGATCCCACTTGATGTTATGTCCAGTGGCCTTGACGTGGTCAGCAATGGCTGAAGTATTGTCATTTTTAGCTAGGGCCTTAAAATGTTCGGTTTTTCTATCGTGAAGCCGCCGTTTAGTTTTACCGATGTAAAAACCATTACAATCCCAACAATTTGCTCTGTAAATAACTCTGGATTGTTGTGAACGATTAATACGGTCCTTGTAAGGAAAGAAAGATTTTATACATCGAGTGCTCTGAAAAACAATCTTAAGGTTAACACAAGAGTAGAATTTGTACACACAAGATTTCAGGCGTTTAGCGACTTGGTTGCTTTGCAAACCTAAGTAGGGAAGTAGGATAACAATATCTTTCTTAGGAACTGTAGACACTGGATCGCTATGCTGATGTTGTCTGTTTTTGTTCAAAACATCGTTGATATGATAGTTGATTATGCCTTGTGGGTAGCCGTTCTGAAGAAGGAGTTTTCGAAGATCAATGAGGGCAGATTGTAGCAAGGAACCAGATGAACAAAGACGGTAGTAGCGATAAGTGAGGGAACGGATGAGGTTTATTTTGTATTTTCGTGGAGTGAAGGAATCCCATTTCGTGTAGAGACCTGTGAAAGTTTTCTTTCGGTAGATGGATGTCGTGAAAGCGTTGTTTTGATTACGTGTGACAAGAATGTCCAAAAACGGAATTGCATTGTTATGTTCAAATTCAATGGTGAATTTAATATTGCGATGACAGCCGTTCAAATAGTGCAAAAAGTCATTTGCACTGTCTTTGTTGTGGAACATGGTGAATGTGTCATCAACGTAACGATTCCAAAATAAAGGACTAACTTTGGCGTTCAGCAACCACTTTTCTTCAAAAGCACACATAAAAATGTTGGCTAAGACAGGGCCCAATGGTGAACCCATGGCAACACCATCGATTTGGTCGTAGTATTTACCATCAAAAAGAAAGTGGCTCTTCTTGGTGGCAAATTCCAATAGCTTGCGTAAAACATCCCTGGGTAAAGCCGGAGGATCAGCAAGAGAATACAATTTGTCTAGACAAATTGTATTCTCTTGCTGATCCTCCGGCTTTACCCAGAGATGTTTTACGCAAGCTATTGGAATTTGCCACCAAGAAGAGCCACTTTCTTTTTGATGGTAAATACTACGACCAAATCGATGGTGTTGCCATGGGTTCACCATTGGGCCCTGTCTTAGCCAACATTTTTATGTGTGCTTTTGAAGAAAAGTGGTTGCTGAACGCCAAAGTTAGTCCTTTATTTTGGAATCGTTACGTTGATGACACATTCACCATGTTCCACAACAAAGACAGTGCAAATGACTTTTTGCACTATTTGAACGGCTGTCATCGCAATATTAAATTCACCATTGAATTTGAACATAACAATGCAATTCCGTTTTTGGACATTCTTGTCACACGTAATCAAAACAACGCTTTCACGACATCCATCTACCGAAAGAAAACTTTCACAGGTCTCTACACGAAATGGGATTCCTTCACTCCACGAAAATACAAAATAAACCTCATCCGTTCCCTCACTTATCGCTACTACCGTCTTTGTTCATCTGGTTCCTTGCTACAATCTGCCCTCATTGATCTTCGAAAACTCCTTCTTCAGAACGGCTACCCACAAGGCATAATCAACTATCATATCAACGATGTTTTGAACAAAAACAGACAACATCAGCATAGCGATCCAGTGTCTACAGTTCCTAAGAAAGATATTGTTATCCTACTTCCCTACTTAGGTTTGCAAAGCAACCAAGTCGCTAAACGCCTGAAATCTTGTGTGTACAAATTCTACTCTTGTGTTAACCTTAAGATTGTTTTTCAGAGCACTCGATGTATAAAATCTTTCTTTCCTTACAAGGACCGTATTAATCGTTCACAACAATCCAGAGTTATTTACAGAGCAAATTGTTGGGATTGTAATGGTTTTTACATCGGTAAAACTAAACGGCGGCTTCACGATAGAAAAACCGAACATTTTAAGGCCCTAGCTAAAAATGACAATACTTCAGCCATTGCTGACCACGTCAAGGCCACTGGACATAACATCAAGTGGGATCATTTTGATATTTTAGCGAAGGGCAAAACTGACTATCATTGTAAAATAAAAGAGACCTTCTTTATTCAAGAACTTGAGCCAGCTTTCAACGTCAACGTCGGAAGTGAAAAGCTGATGCTTTATTAATCTTTTCTGTTTTTATTATTATTATAATTATTATTATTATATATTTTACTGTTAAGTATTTGCTTAATCTAGGTTCCAGTCCCCTCATCCGATTTGTTATATATAAATAGCTGTTTTAAATTTCAACGGTTACTTTTGAAAATGTATGTAGAGCACATACGAAACGTCAAGTCATTATCAAAATGAAAAAGTTCAATATGCTTATCACTGCTGTTTGTGTCTTATTTTTGATCAAACTACGATGGCCCAAGAACAAAAGTATTTACGATACAATTTTATCTTTTACCATTGACAATATTTCGTTAGGGACGTTAACATTGGAAATTGAGTATATTAAGCTAGACAACCCCAAAGATTTAATTATTAATACTTTTCCATAGAGCGTTAATCCTCTCGATTTCCAAATGTCTAAATAGGCCTTATTCACTATAGCCGCCATGTTGGTTTTAAAATTGTCATGCAAATTAGCCATGTGTTATGCTGGGGGGCAAACATTGGAAAAAAGGCAAATTAGGGAAAATCGGCTCGTCAAAATATTGAAATAACATTGCTAAAAGTACATTTTAGAATTTAGAATGAAGTACCTTTTATAATAATTTTATATTTTTGATTTCCTCCGACATTTTGACTTTCTACATGGTTATCTGCTAATTTTTCACTAAAAAGACATCGAAGTAACTTGTGTAGTCATTCTATTTTACTACTTAGGTGAGAAACACTCAATGAACGTGAAACAAATCTTCTGTGTGGCTAAGATGTTCGTTATAAGCTCTCGAACTTGTGTTGTTTGCCCCCTCACAAGTGTGTTGCTAATTTGCATGATAATAGCAAATCCAACATGGCGGCCATCGTGAATAAGGTTTATTGGTCTGTAGTTTTTGTACTTTTAAATTAAAGTTCCTCTGGTTGTTACCTTTTTCATCATAGGAAACATAGATTCCTAATAATTTGGTGGGAGTGTTCATCCATTTCATCCCTAGCGGTTTGGTTTTATTATTCAACCATTTCCCAAGCCAAAATGCTTTTGTTTTCTCTACGTTGAGCACTAACCCGGAGAAATTCCCAAAAGTGTTCATAGTTCAGATAGTTTCCAAGGTATGTCCAGCGGAAGCCACATCAGCACAGAATAAGTTGGTATCAGCTGCAAATTGGCTTAGTTTGATCTCTGAGCCAAAAATTCTGATTCCTTTAATAGTCGAGTTTTGTTTTATTTTGTTAGATAGTATTTCTGCTGTTAAGATGAACAGATATGGCGAGAGTGGACATCCTTGTCTAACTCCTCTACAGTGCTTAAACCAGTCCGTTGCAAAGCCGTTGTTCAAAGCTGCGCTTTCTATGTCCATGTAGAAAATCTCTATCCATTTTCTTAAGCTGTCACCAAAATTGAATTTTTTGAGAGTACTTTGAATACAAGACCATTCTAGGGAGTCAAAAGCTTCCTTAAAATCAACTGATATTAATATACCTGGAGTATTGTTCACCCGAGTTTGCTTCATAATATCCACTTATTAATCTTACATTTTCTCCAATATATCATCCTTTTATGAAGTCCGTTTGGTCCGGACGTACGAGCTTTGTGAGCATTGGTTCATTTCGCCTTGCGAAGGCCTTGGATGCAATTTTATTATCCTCATTTAGTATAGTGATGGGACGCCAATTCTGTAAAAGCAATAATTCAACGTCGTCTTTCGGTAAAAGCGTAATTAATATTGCCCCTACGCTGAGAGACCGATAACCTTCCAAGCTCATATGCTCTATTAAGGCTTGCTAATAGATCTGCACCTACGAGATCAAAGAAATACTTATAAAATTCTACCGTAAAACCGTCCTCGCCTGGCGATTTCCAGTTTCCAAATGTCTCCAATGATTTTTTACATTCTTCGTAAGTCAAAGGACCGTCTAAAACATCTTTATCTGCATCGTGTAATTTGGGAATTTCCATGCTTTCGGTAAATATTTCAAAGCTGTCCTGTGCATTATTTCTACTTGAGAATTGTACAAATTACTATAATACGTTTGGATCATTGACAGAATTTGAGTCTCATCAGCAGTTGTTTCGTCATTTTCCAATTTAATTTCGTTTATGGTTTTTCTATTATAATAGTTCCTTTTTTCTAAATTAACGAAATATTTTGTAGCGTTTTCGCCCTTTTCTACCCAGCGGCATTTAGACCTGAAGATTGCAGCTTTATTTTCATACTGATGCTGAAGTTCCTTTTTGAGGTCATCATATTGTTTAAGAATTCCGTCAATGTTATCAAGGTTCTGGCTATGAGATAAACTAAGAATAAAGCCAGGATCCGTGCCAGGATTCGAACCAGGATCCGAGCAAGGGTCCGAGCCAGGATCCGAGCTATGATCCGAGCCAGGATTCGAGCCAGGATCCGAGCTAGGATCCGAGCCAGGATTCGAGACCTAACCGAGACCTAACCTAACCTAACCGAGACCTACCCTAACTCTAAGTAGACCTAACTAGACTAGAACCAACCTAAATAGACCTAACCTAACCGATCTCCGCTTCATGCTTACAGTAGGTCCACATCAGCTGTAAAGTTGCTTTTTTTCCTCTTGACCTGCTTTACTAAATAAAGTTATGTATGTATGTATGTATGTATGTATGTATGTATGTACGTACGGATCGCCCGTGCTTTTCCCTTGGAGAACGAAATGGTTGTGCTTTTTATTTCCATTTTAATCAGTTCCCAAAGAGCTGCTGTTCATTTACATCATGATATTTTTCGCGAAGGTGAGGATATAATTCTAGAATTCCGGTTGTGTATTCCTTGTCCTCTAACAAAGAATTATTAAATTTCCAACAATGATAGTAATATTGTGTTGTGATCAGGGGCTATTGAGGTTTGGATGTCCACTTTTTTAACAAATTTTGTCAAGTGTTTGGATATTGAAAAGTCTATCCTTGATTTCACACCCAGCGTTTTAGACCTGTACGAAAACTTATTGACATTCGGATAACGAGTTCTTTGTATGTGGACAAGGTCAAGGGTATCCATTGTGATATTTACCAAATTCCTATGTACAGTTGGCCTCCAAGGGGAACCACCCTTTTTGTCTTTCTTTGATAGTGTACAATTCCAATCACCCCCCACAATAAGAGTTGTAATTTCTGGTTTGTCGATTCTACCGTCCGCGTCACTGGATGTGAAGGTCACTTTTTCTTTTACCGCTGGATTAATCAAAATGCAAACACCTTTGCTAAGAAGAGAAGTCCCGTGATAAAAGTAAATTTCGTCTCGCCATTCATTTCTCCAAACGGCTTCGTCGCTTACGTTTCTTGTAAAAAATAGAAATTGGCCTCCTGATCTTTCAAATACGTGAAAATGCTCCTTCTCTTAACCGTATCTCCGAGACCTCTTACATTTAATGAAATTACCGAACATTTATGCTGGTGTAATTTATGCACTTAAGAATAAGTTCAGCTTTTTAAGCTTGGTTCTCGCTTTATAGAGAAGAGAGTTTACCTTGTGACTCACGAATTTGACAATTACAAGTTTAGTGGTTTTTCTTTTGAGTTTGTGTGATATTTCTATGACTTCCGGTTTGATACCGACGTTTGTGGCTTCTCCGATTTGGATAACAACCTCGTCAGTCGACGTGTACGCGTCTTCAGGTACGCCCAAAATTTCCAACGAGTTTTACGTGATTATTGCTCCAGGTCGTCATGTTTTTCATCCAATTTATTCATTTCTTCAATCTGATCATTTAGCTTCATTCTTACGTGGTTAAGCTCGTCCCTCAACGTGTCGTTTGCTTTGTCGGCTTTGGTAATTTGCGTTTTATAAGCTTCTCCGTTTCCCATTGATTGACTTTTAGGGCGGATTTCAGCTCTAGGATTTCTTGCTTCATTTCTTGGTTTTCTCTGAGAATCGTTGCAACTGTAATTTGGATGTCAACTAGCAACTCCTTGATGTCAGTTAGGTTTAGTTCGGGCTGAGTGGCTGCAGCTTTTGGTGCCTCCCCGACACTATCCGCCATATTACATCGTTTCGAAACGTTATCTTCTTCTTCCAATGAACCTCTTTCTCCCCTTTTATTTTTCCCACTAATTTTGTTGATTGAAACTGGCACCACATAGCATCACTCCAAGATGTGATTAAGGTCAAAAATACCAAGGAAATATTATAAAAGAAGGGAACTTAAGCTCCGCTCAGAAACCATGCACGTCCGACCTTGTTGGGCTCACGCATGCTCTCCAAAATTTTCATTTTTGGTGTTTCCCCACACTGTGCAACAATATTCAAATAACGGCCGAATTAATGGATTGTATAATAGATTTCTTAGTCGATGATTAAGACATGTCTTAGCTCTCTTAAGCAAGCAAATTCTAGAATTTAATTTATCAGTTAGGAAATCGATATGATTATCCCAGTTCAAATGTTTGTCTATCTTAACGCCTGAAAGCTCCCTTGGCTACTTCAATCGGAATGCCACAAAGAGATAGATCAAGAGATGGATTACCAGAGTGCAACAGTTTTTGTACAGTTCCTATGATCAAATGTTTAGTCTTTTTCGTTTTCGGAACCATCTTATTTAGAGATAGCCATCTACTAGTTCTGCATGTCAAGGCTGTCTTGAAGACCACGGTGAATAAGCAACGAGTCACTGTTAGTCTCCCATATGGTAGTGTCATCTGCATATATGTCGACCATTGAGTTGGAGATTCCAATTGGAAGGTCGTTGATGTACGGAGAGAATAGTATTGGGCCCAAAATTGACCCTTGCGGAACTCCTCGGGCCAGCACCAGTGCATCAGACAGTGAGCCATTAATGCAGCAGCGTTGTGTTCGATCACTAAGGTATGATTTACCATCATGCTCTACAAGGTCAAACGCCTTGCTTAGATCCAGCAGCACTGAATCCACAAGCTTTCTAGACTCCATAGCCTTAAGCCCCGTTTATACGAACAATTTCTATGTAACAATTTTTATGTGACAAATATATTTGATAGAGTAGATGGCACAGCAAATAATTGTCAACAGTTTGAAGTTTTGTGAGCCAGTAATGACTTTGGACACCTAAAGGCGAGGCACGAAATCAACGTCTGGCAATTCTTCTTTTACCAACTGCAGTACTTCCTTGTACTGTACTTTTTTCACGTTTCGGTTCTTGTATGCCTCGCGATTGGTGTTCCAGAGACTCTCCTTTTCTCTGACGGCCTCTAGCAACAAAGTCATTACTCGATCTGGCCAATAAATTCCTCTACTGGAAGCATCGCTAGTCGACGTGGAGGCTGCCATTTTGATCGCGTTCTCAATGGAAGATTGGGCACCACCACGCAATATTTGCCACATTTTATGTGACGAGTCGTCTACACGAGCAATTTTCCGTGTATGACAATTTTTATTTGTCACATAAAAGCTAACACGCCAGCCTTTCAGCAAATGTATTTGTCACATAAAAATTGGCCAATTTCCCTCGTCTACACGAGCAAATAAAAATTGTCACATAAAAGTTGTCCCAAAAATTGCTCGTGTAAACGGGGCTTCAGGCCAGTTATCGGTGAGGTTCAAGAGCGCAGTTTCACACGAATGATGTGGTCGATAAGCCCACTGGTTTCTATGAATAAGATTGTTGAAGTGAGGTACCCGAGATACGATTAGGTTAAGAGATAATTGGCAAGATTGAGATTGGGTGATAATTATTTCTGTCGTGAGTCCTTCTTATAAACAGGGTTTAGTTTGGCTCGTTTAAAATTAATTGGAAAAGTACCGCTTGCGATACTTGAGTTGTAAATATGGGTAATAGCATTTAATGCCAGCTCTAATGGTTTTATTCCAATACCATCGAGACCAGTTGCTTTGCTATTTTGGCGGATGCTCTTAAGGTCCTCGATGACTTGCTGTGTGCTTATTGGCGGGATGTGGAACACGGCTGCTTCGCTAATGTGGGACTTAATAGAGTTTACAAGACGTGCATCTTTTTTCATTTGAGTCTATGCAGTGTGGGGCAGAGATATTGGTATGTTGAATGTTTGATAAAATGTTCGTTGAAAGCATTTGAAATTCCCACAGGGTTACTGATTTGCGGACCATTCACTTCAGTAAAAGAAAAATTGGTTGGTCTTGGCTTGGTTGGAGCAACTTGCTTAAGTATTTTCCACAGTTTCTTCGAATTGTTCATGTTTTCCATGATCTCATTTCTCATGCTGCCTTAGCATTCGCGATCTTTTTAACCACCTTGGTTGCGTAAATTCTTATACAATGACCTGGCGAGAATATTTGATTTCGCACGTGATTTAAACTGGTCTCTCAGGTGTATAAGATGCCTGATCTCTTTGTTCATCCAAGGTGACAGGCATTTGCGTTTTACTCTTTTCTTGACAATTCACAACAATTCACAACGATTAACAAATTTAGTGTTCACGATGCACGGTAGAGAAGAGCAGTACGGAGAAACGTTACGGGTATCAACGCCGCATTATCGAAACACTTCGTCACCAAGGTGGCTCTCAGTTATGACATTGAGCAGCTGATGAAAACCCCCAAGACAAATCTTGGTGTACTGCCATAACATCCAGGAAAGTGAAATCGAGTACAGCAGGTTCAAAAAGCTGCGCAAAGTTATGAACTATATCCGTGTGGGCAAGGCTGATGGTCTCCACGATATTCCAACTTGCCTCCTAAAGTTATCATTTACATTTATTGCACTTACACACTTTTTACACGCCTTTATTTTATTTTATCATTACCAAAATTAAGGAAAGTTCATGTTGACCCGCAGGTAGCAGATTTGCTATTCGAGGTGGGTCAATCATCAACGTACTTTGTTTCATCATTAAATAAAGAAAAAATAATAATAAGAGTTAGACATTATTAAATTATAAGGAGAAGCATAACTGGTAAATACGTCAATAGTTGCATAATGTATCAATAAAGTATAGGAGCAGATTAGGTACAAAAGCAATTTGATCAATTTGTTTTAATTGTACAGTCTTTGAATTGAGAGGTAATATTTTCGACATCAAGATAAGTATCTTCATTACCCAGGATC
>NC_090873.1:32334418-32339418 GCF_036669935.1 Montipora foliosa
AGCCATTTCCAATCGGGTATATAAATATGAGTCAGAGAATTTAAGCTACTTTCGAAATATCAGTGTGGCTTTAGACCCATGCACTCTACCCTTACTGCTCTTATTGACATGAAAGACAATTGGTATCTTATTAACATGGATGATGGCTAAACAAATGTCATTCCTTTTTTTGATTTAAAAAGGCATTTGATACTATAAGTATTGACCATGAGATCGTTCTGTCAAAATTGGAGCTGTATGGGTTTAAAGGTGCAGGTTTTAATTTTTTTTCGAGACGTGCCCTCTCAGATAGAACTCAGGTTACAATTATAAACAACGTATATTCTAAAAATACTTACGTTTTGGGGTGCCTCAAGGTTCTATCCTTGGCCCTCTGCTATTCCTATTATAAATTAATGACCTCGACCTAAAACTTCCTATCTGGTGTGAGGATGTATGCTGATGACAATAATCGAACTCCAAAAACCCTGAAGAGTTGTTTTCATCCCTCACTCACGACCTAAGCAATCTGAAACAATGGCTATACTCTAACCGTCTAAGTCTTTAGTCAGTGTTTAGATAATGTCCTCAAGACCAAGCGTTTGTTTACTGGGACAAGACATAAAATCCCTCTGCTCCCAAGTGAACCTCGCATCTGCCTTGATGGGCATTCAGTTATTGGAAGAGTCAAGACGAACAAATGCCTAGGCATTCAGGGGGATGAAACACTCTCGTGGGAGGCTCATATCTCTGAAGTCGTCGGTAAAGTTGCTGAAGTACTTGCCGCCCAGAGGAGGCTAAAACCGATATATCCCCAAAGTACCCTAGAGACGATTTATAAGTCACTAATTCTACCACATATTGATTATTGCAGCGCCGTGTGGGCCTGCATCGGTAATGATTGAGCCAAAAACTAGAGAAATTACAAATTAGGGCAGCACGCGTAATAACAGGATCTGATTGGGATGTCAGATCTGCACAGATTCATTGTGCCCTCACCTCGCCTCGCTGACAGATGTGAAAACGATATTTCAAATCTTTAATATTCAATCAGTAACACACACAATCCTCGGGGCGCCAAACATAACCTGTTTATTCCGCGGCCAAAATGCTTAGGCCCTCAAAAAGAGTTTCCGTTATAGGGGAGCAGTAAAGCCTGGTTTCCATATGATCTGCAACGGTCTGCGATCGGTGTGGAACACGATCGCCTATAGGTCTGCACCACGTCGCGGGCACGTCGTAGACATATGGAAACATTTGCCCCCAGCGTCTGAGGCGATCTACGGCACACGATCTGGGTAATCGGGAAAGTTGAATTTAGTTCTACTTTGCTGACCATTACGACACTTCTGACTAAGACAATTGTTAGTGGAAACGTGTGTCTGAGATGATCTGTGTCCTATCGGCGACACACTGTTGTTCGCCTTGAAACACGTCCAATCAGACTTGAAGTAAGTACGCGCCTTTTTCTCCTCACTTTGCAGAGGATTAGTGGTACGCTTGTCTGCGATCGCTTTAGTTTTATATGGAAACATTTACATGCGGTGATACGATCATCTGCGATAAGACCGACGCAGACAGCTTCCGATCGTCGCAGAGCGTTGCAGATCATGTACTGAAACAAGGTTTAACATGAAACAGTCTCTCAGCCGAGGCTAAGCAGGTCTCACTACTTCAAATAGTTTTATTCTGCTATTGCTAATTAGAAAATACTTTTATAGTATTTAATAAAAGATATTTCAACGATGATTGTAATTTTTTACTTTCAGAATATAAGGTACTCCTTGACATTATATTTGTTAGTGTTAATGCACACGGCTCTTGAGAGGACCACTCTTTAGTGTAAAGGATCCTACGGTTAAATAAAGTTTTATTGTTGTTGTATTTTCATCCCGAATACCGGCAATCTGGACTTGAGAGGAGGCCATCCTTTGGAATCCCCATGGAGAATTCAGAGAGGGTGCGTAGTTCACGTGAACGGATATTTCCGGGTCACTTGGACTTTCTTCAAGAACTCTATACCGTCCTCGGTAATTTTTTTTTGGGAGCCGAAGACAGCATTTCTCTAATCATGTCATCCAACGCGGCATCTGCGATACTGCTATACTGTACTCGTTGTCAGTTTCCTGGTTGTTATGGCAGTACAGGCTTTCCAGTCTCAACAAGATTTGTCTTAAGGCGTTTATCAGCTGCTCAATGTCATAGCTGAGAGTGAGAGTCACCTGGTGAAGACGTGTTTCGATGACTGGATGCCTTTAGTTGATATCTTACTAGCTTGGAACAGTTTCTTTGTACTGCTCTACTCTACTCTTCTCGACAAGAACTTATAGCTTGGTCGTCATTGCGGGATACATTTTGAACAAAGACAAGATCAGTTTTCGAAGAACTCTGCGTTCCGGAATGAAGAAATTCGTGGCCACCATATGTTGTTTATTGTACGGCTGGTTCTCAGACTCCCGCTTCCTTTTTGAAATGCTCGGCACCAGGCTTTCTTGATTTATAAAAATGTTAACGTTAACTTGACATGAATTTTTTTTATCAAAAATGAAAAAGTCGGCTTGATATAGGCATAGTTGCATTGGTAAGGGAAAGTTGTTTTGACATGAATGAATACCTGCGAACTTGATATGAATATAAAAAAAAAACTTGATGTATAGATATATCGTTTTGACATAAATCATATGTCAATTTGATATGAATATGAGAAACTTGATTTATAAATGTATAGTTGACACATGAAATTGGCAATCTTGATATTTTGTCACATTCGGTGCAATAATTTCAGTATTTCCTCCTGTAACCATGAATATGCACACCCTAGGCACATCTAAGTAAGGGTGTGTACAAAAACCTTGGAGAACATTTAACGTAACGTAAAGTCTGCTTACGATCCGGAGCTTATCCCGTTTTCTTTAGCATGAAGCGACTAGGAGTATTTCTAGTCCCCCTCCCCCCCCCCCCCCCCCTGGATGGGATATTAGTCCATCACAGGGCTTCCCCCAGCATTAAATTCGCCAGTACCCATTTATACACCTGGGTGGAGAGAGGCACCGTGAGAGTAAAGTGTCTTGGCCAAGAACACAACACAATGTCCCTGGCCAGGATCCGAACCCAAGCCACTCACTCCGGAGTCGAGTGCACTACCCATGAGGCTACCGCACCTCCCAACGTTCAACGTGAACTATATTTTATATCTTGGATAGTGACCTATCCACTGGATAGAGTTATACAGCAATTGAGCAAATGGGGTCTGATCTACCAAACAAAATAACTGGGTAAAACTATGTTTACTTGGCTTTTTGGCATTAACAGCAATGAGACAGCGAGTAACTCAGAACTGAGAATTGGACAGTATTTTACCTTTTAATCATCTGAGCAACGTTTTAATTTTAAAATGATAACTGAAAATTTTGTAGTTACTGTCAGGTTATAAAAACATAAAATAAAATTTGTTTTAGCATCATTCACAAATAAGTTGGCTGTTAGCGGCATTAACCTTTAAGTAAGGTTGCTATGTGTTTCAAAGCTTGCATTACTTACAGCTACATAGTTATCCAGTCTCATTTTAAAACAAGTTAAAGTGCTTTATCGCCAATTTTTTTTTTGGTAGTTGAAGTCTCCCCCCCCCCCAAATTCCTTTTTCGAAATTCAAGGTTTGCCAGTAGCGAATGGAAACTGAATTTTATTCTCTTTCATACTTGGTTTTGATTTGTATCAAGTTGTATGATGTTAAAGTTAATTAATGGCTATTATCGATACCTAAGTTGTCTTATAACCTTAATTTTCATCTGAATTTTTGAACATCTTTCAACAAGTGGGATGTGTGGGGGAGACAACTAGGCCTACCATATAGTGATGACCTTTCTTGTATTTTAGATTGCGGATATATTTAGTTATTTTAAATTTATTTTATAGGAATGGGACAACATTGTATAGCTGGTTAATTCAAAGAAATAATAATAAGTAGGCATTTATGTAGCGCCTTTATCCAATGTCCAAAGGCGCTTTACAATAATAAAAATCAAAATTAAAAACAGTAAAATTTATAAGAAATGCTGGTAAAAACTAGATCCAAGAAAAAAAAAACGTGTCAATAATAACTATACCTGAACAAATAAGTCTTAAGCTTAGATTTAAACAAGCACACATTCACATTGGGCATTAACTTTAGATCTAGTGGCAAATTATTCCATAATTTAGGAGCTGCAACGGAAAAAACTCTACCACCATAACTCTTGAGATTGTACCGAGGAACATTTAAAACAATTATCAGATGATCGAAGCCTGCGAGTAGGAATACGAAGCAGGCATACATGTATACAGGGGAGCTAAACCATTGCAGAGCATTATAGGTTGGGAGTAATTTATCCTGTAACTAACTATACACTTATCAATCGGTAGCCAATGAAGCTGACGTAACACTGACGTAACTGGGTCGTATTTACGACCACCAACAACCAACCAAGCAGCACAATTCTGAAGGTGAAGCCAATAAATAGCGAATTACAGTGGTCCAGCTTACAAGTAACAAACGCGTGAATTAGAGTCTCAATATTCGCTTGAGACAAATATCGCTTAATTCTAGAAATATTCCTAATGTGAAAAAAAAAGCAGATTTACAAATAGCAGCGACGTGAGACTCAATTATCAAGTTGTCATCGAAGACGGTTCCCAAATTTCTGGATGAAGTAGGTACTACATGCTTATCGCCAACAAGTAACTCTGAGATCAAACTGTTGGTGAGAGCGGTGTGGCGCTCCAATGACTAGCACCTCCGTTTTACTATTATTAAGCTTAAGCTTATCAGATAGCATCCACTTATTTATATCACTAATGCAGGCCTCAATGCAGGAAAGAGCAGAAAGTTTGTCAACCATCGAAGATGACTCAAATGAAAGATAAATTTGCGTGTAGAAGAGAAAACACATCCCGAGAAATCTAACTATGTCCGCCAACGGTGACGTGTACAGTTAATACAAAATAGGTCCTAAGACTGAGCCTTGAGGTACACCACAATAAAG
>NC_090873.1:32346918-32364418 GCF_036669935.1 Montipora foliosa
TGTCTCGGCGGAAGATCTTCATCCCACCTATGTTCAAATGGCTATTAGAAATTGAGCTGTCCAGATGCGTTTTTTTATGGCAATTATATCGAAACGACAAATGCTTTGTAGTACTCTTAGCTCGTCGATCTTGTTGCGGATACTACAGACATTCAGATGAGCAATTTTTAAGTCCTAAGTTGAGGAGTTGAGAAGTTGGGCAGCTTGTTGAAGACAATTTTCATCGTCATCCCCAGGGTACGCTTTGTTTAGCGAAACTGCGACATTAGAATTAAGATCATTTTGAGTGCTGTTTACCTCTGTTAGAGTCTCATTCCCGGTTTGGTCGAGAAAAGAATCGCTCAATTTAGGGAGAGAACAAAAAGAACACTCCCAATCAAGGTGATGGTTTTCTAAATAATATTTAAAGACTTGCTTGCTTGTACCTATGCATCTTGCGTGAAACCATTGATCGCACGTGGCACACAAAATGGCGTCCTGGTTACTTCGGACGGACTTCTGACATTCGCCGCAGGGGAACTTTTTATGAATTGGGATGGACATCACCAGAGAACTTGATTAGTTGGAATGAGCATATTCCTGACACATCGTAAGGAACACGACAAGCCATGACCAAAATAGTAACCGTATTCAAATCGATGCAGTTTCACTGTTTTCATGACAGATGAAACTGCATCGTTTTGAAAACGCTCCACTTTTGGCAGTGGTTTCAAATCGACACGGTTTCGGCAACAGTTTCGATCGGTGTCGTGTAAAGAGAAGATGTAACCGGCATCGAAACTACGCGGTTACAAATGAAACCGCGTTCGTGTAAACGCTGCCTCAGTCTCCAGTTAAAAAAATTCTGATCACGTGATAACACTTTTTGTGGCTCTGCGGTTTCGGAAATACCGATTTCGTGATTCTATTTTCTGTTGCTCTCCCCAAAGAGAAAAGCGCGAAACGGTGTTGACGGCAAGTAAGACCGGCCGAAGCTATTACAGGTAACCCAGGAAAAGTCTTGTCCGAGGAAAGAAGAAGCAGGTGAAAACTTTTCTTCAGGTTGTTTTCTTTCGAAACCACATAGGCACAAAAGTGTTATAACGTGATCAGATCTTGTTAACCGCAGACTGAAATCAATGCCCTTGTCGCCCTTGTCCAAGGACGCAATCGCTGCTCATCCGAAATATGTCACTTTCACCAAAAACAC
Source organism: Montipora foliosa (assembly GCF_036669935.1). Lineage (NCBI taxonomy): Eukaryota > Metazoa > Cnidaria > Anthozoa > Scleractinia > Acroporidae > Montipora > Montipora foliosa. The sequence continues at coordinate 32,348,108 of NC_090873.1, forward strand.
CGTGGATGACCAGTAAGTACCTAGGGTATGAGAGAATGTGACCCCCTTTTGAAAAATCCTAGCTACGCCCCTGTCTTACCCAGTGGCCAGACCTCCACTTACCAAATCAAAGAAATTCTAGAAAACAGAAGTGAAACCGTTAACTAACCTCAAGGCAGCAGGTTACAGACGGACCGACGAAAAGACAGCTGTTTAGCTCAAAGAAGGCAATGACCTTTGTGCAGGACAGAGCGCCAGCCCACACTTCAAAGGCGGATCAGACATGGTGTCAGAAGAATTTGCCAAACTTTTATACCCATGGACGACTTGCCGGCAAACTCGCCTGATCTGAACATTATTGACGATACAACGTACAAAGACCCAGCCCCTGAAACTCTGCACTAGCTGAGAAGGAGACTACGGTTCGGGCGAAAAAATGCCAACTCTCGACACGCTTCAGGAGCTCAAGCGTAATTCTTCCCCGACGCTTAGAAAATATCATAAAAAAATAAAAGAGGCCATTTTGGTTACTAATATTTAAGTTATTCGATATAGAATCAATAAGGAACAACATACTTAATTTTCGAAGAGGTAGTAATTACCAAAATATAAGCCAACAAAACATCGGAACGAACTTTTGAAACACCCTTTATACCTATTTATTTTATTTTTATTTTGTTTCTTTATTTCTTTACCTGTTTTACTATTAACCTAATTTGCTAAATTTAATTGTAAGTTACATAGCCCGCCTCGATTATCTCTGCTATATGCGAGTTGTGTATTTCTTCAATTTGTTAGATTTAAACATTGAAATAAATGATGATGATGATGATGATGATAACAATTTATTTATCATGTTTCTTGTTCATGAAATTTGATATCCTCGTCGTGCAAGATGATTATGTAACATATACAATATGAGCGGCAGATTTGGCGCGAAAATTGTTTATGACTTATTAAACGTCAGCATTAAAGTGTCAATGTACATTCGATATTTTTGATGATTCAAGACATTTTAACAGGAAAAATCGAAAGAAACGTTTATGTAAATGAAGAGAATTCTGTATCAGTTATACAGATATTGATTAATCAAACATTTCTTTTGTTTTCCCAGCATGAATTATTAATGAATTTTATAAGGTACTGTTATCATTCACATGTGATTATACTGATGTCGTCATAGTCACAGATATAACAATATAACATACCATAAGATAAGTGCATCCTGTTCATGCGTGAATTCATGTGGCTGTTGGTGTCATAAATTAAAATTTCATTTTAAAAGATCGGTAAAAAAATGGCTTCAAGATACGAAGACAGTGAAACTACCTTTGACTTTCTTCAGTAAAGGTGATCCCTTTTTTCGATGCTTTTAAAATGAATAAAAACTGAGATGTCTCTGATTTGGCGGATAGTTATTATCTGTATAGGAAAACAGAACATGGTATATGACCGCGCGGGGATACGATTTTTTTCTTCTTGCGCTGAGGTATCTCTCACTCGTTTTCTGCACTGACCGTCGTGAGATGTACTATCAGCACTCTTAGGACACTTTCCATTTGACAGAACTGATCGGCCAGACCAGGCATTTGGAAGGACTAACCGTACAACGCCTTGAAATCAACACACTTTGAGGATGATATATACTCCTCCAGAAGAATGCGAGGGATTATCAAGCGAGTGTTCTTTCTAATTGTTGCATTCTCTTTGCAAACTGATGTGTCTGGCCGGGTAGTTCTAACAAAGGGAAAGCGCCTTAAGATAAAGACAAGTTCGTATTCCCGGCAGTCATGAGGTATAATACTCTATTTATTGATGCTTTTAAGGTTCTTTATGGAGCGGAGAGAAATAACCACTTTTTGAAAGAGTTTTTTTGTGACATGCGGAATAAGGTCAACGAAAGTGGGTTCCACTTCAAGAGCTTGTTTCTTCACGCATATCACAAAAATCCAACTCAATAATTATTGTTTTATCAAATATTGTTTGAGAGACGGATATCAAGCCACAAAAGCACTAGTGGAGGTCCCCTGTTTATTTCCTTTTGAACAGGGACAAATATAAATCAATTAACTAAGTGTGAGCAGGAACCCATGACCCGGAGCCTACAACTCTACTGTGTTCGTGTCATAGCCTGCGTAGCATGGCGGTTTTTTGTCGAGCCGGGCGCACGAGCGGCGAAGCCGCAAAATTCGCGCGCGAAGCACGCGAGAACGAGCCTTGATTTTCTTTTAAAACCAGTAAACTCATAGGTACGGATAAAATCAGGTAGCGCATTCCGCAACTTAGCTGATACGTAAGAAAAAAGAGAACTAAGACCATAACTGGTTGTTCCAGGTTTATTGAGGAACAAAATGTAATTTCCGCGAAGATCATGCATAAGAAGGGGACGGGAGAGAAAACGTATTTTCCATATAAGCAGAATCTCCTCGCGGTTTTTCTGCCCTCGCCCGCCTTTATTACTTAGCAACCAAAGCCGCCATGCTACGCAGGCTATTCGTGTCACGGCATTTTCACAGACCGATTTATTTTTAGATTGAATTTCCCGCTAATGAGACTCCCACAGGAGCCCGATGACCAATTACAAGAAATTAAGCTGACGTCATAGGGTCACCGAACCGTAACTGCCTTTGTCTTTTCCGGAAAAGATAGTCTAAAAATAGATCGGTCTGTAAAAATGCCGTTACATAGGCCGAGTATGGGAGCTGTAGGCTCCGGGCATGGTTTCCTGGTGTGAGGTCATTAGCCAATGATGCCAAGCTCGTGGATTTTTTAGGACTCTGTAGGTTGGGTGATTTCCGGAATTAATTGTAGGTTGTGAGCTAATCAAATTCAAGAAAGGAAGTTCGTGTGCAATGTTCCGAGATTTGTCAAAATTAATGGATAGCTAAGAAATAACTGGAAAGTCGGCTTATAACTGAGACATATGTAGACATTTAGCTGTTGGCTGAGACTCCAATACCCTCAAACAGACCCTCGTAATGTCTTACCGTAAATAATTGATGATACCCATCATTTATTGCTCATTTTCTTTTTTTTTTTTTTGCTTGTGACACAAGATCATCTTTCGGCTATAGAATGAGCACAGACAAAGCTTTTCTCCTTTTGACATCGCCTGAGATAAGCGGAAAGATACTTCTTCAGTAGGGAAAATAATATTATTATTCTCTGGTTAACTTTCGGTTTGAAGGCCAAAAGTTTAAAGATTGTACATCACTCTATAATGTCCACCAAATGAATGAATAAACATTAAACGCAAATGTTGGCTGGATTTATAATTGTTTTTAAAACTGGTTTAAAACTATTGTAGTTTTACTTTTACTTGCTGTTATTGCCACAATCTGAAACACTTGAACTAATCACGTAAAAACGTTTAAAACATTTTAAACATAACCCAGAATGAGCTCTAACGAGAATCTCATAATCCGCTGAAATAATTTATTGTTCCATCATTTCCTGGAGTGACTCGTAGGAGTTGGTGTGCAGTTATGTTGATTTGTATTCACAACTTTTTCAGCCTCAAGATCAACTGAAGAAGGTCAGGAATGTCGAGCGCCTGTTGAAGATCGTAACTACGGGAGAATTCGCCGATTTCGCATCCTGTGTTGGCCCAGCGTGTTGGGAAGACATATAACCTTTAATAATGATTATGGTGAAGAATTGTATGAAGTGGAAGTTTACTCTGCTCAATTGCAAAGAGGTATAATATTTACGATATAATAACAAGCTGGTATTCACTGGTTTACTTATTTTTGCCCTTCTGCCTTTCTTGATTATAATGTAACTTGGCAAGTTATGCAAAATCGATCTTCCGCTTGCAAAATCATTTTTCTCGTAATGCTCACATGAGTTCTTGTCCTGACTAATTCAGGAAATCAAGTTTTTAAGACGACAGCCTATCATAAAGCTTCGATTAGGCAATCGCTTTAATTGAATTTAATTACTTGCATCATGAACTTCATCTGCATCCTATTCGACCTGAGGCCTAAATTACCGTCGTTTGTGGTAAATTATGGTGGTTTGTGGTAGTTCTTAAGCATCTCGGAGCACGAAGACTAAGGGTTCGTTCGATCAGTGACCGTATTCCGGAATAGGAATACATGGAATAAAAGTTAGAAATCCTTCGTTTTTACGAGATTCACATTAAAATTGTCAAATACCTGCTAAAATGCTATTTTAAACATATGTTTGTTATCCTTGTTGCTTCAAAACTCCAGACATACCGTTTTAAATCATCACTGCACGTATTCTTATTCCAGAATAGGGTCAATCAAACGCACTATGTTAAAGGGCTAAGTCACGCGATTTTAGGTAACTTTGTTTAATTTTGTTAATTATGAGCTCTAAACGTCAAATTGGCAGAGCAAGAGTCTTTCATTTGCAAAATCACGGCCACATAACAACTGAGAATGATTTTCCAGCTGTGTAAATGACATTTTGATATAGGCTGATATAAATTTGAAAAAAAGGTGGGCCGACGTTTTTCAAATTTACCCAAATTCAATCCATTTCAATCCTCTCCAGTTTTGTCCATCCATGTCCCTTCTTGGCTTCCCTGCAGTGTTTTGTTAGAGTTCTTCTATAGTTTTGAACAGTTATTTTGATATTTTAGTTAATTCTATGACCATTCGATCAGTGCTGAAATTGCCTAAAATTGCGTGACCTAGCCCCTTGAAGGGGGCTGCAAAGGGTTTTTATCTCAGAGCACTCGCGTTTAAGCCATACACTTAATCTGGTCGCGCCAGCTCATGAATCCAAAAGTGTGGACAGAAATAAAATTGCGACCTACAATCGCAAAAGCCGGAAAAAGATTTGTTAGACTTGAGCAATATGTCGAAACTTACCTTGTACACCTTCGTAAGTTTCTTCGCAAATTCTTTTACAATTGTTTTTTCCAACCATCTTCCAACGATGTTTTCAGAAATAATGTAAGTTCTACTGGGTTAATTTTAGGTAAACGTTTAATGGAATTTAATTTTCAAAATGGTCTTTAAGGTATTTTTCGAAACCGATTTTAAAGGACTTGTGGCAGTGTCGTACTGCTGCCATCATGGCAACAGTCCGGGACTCGTGGACAACCTTTAGAAACTGCCTGAAAAAAGTAGTAGACGAATATCAAAGTGTTTCCCGTCTAAAGGATCTCTGTTGTAATCCTTTTCCTTTGGAAACCCACTCGCGCCTGTGGAAAACCCTTTGGAGCCTCCTTAACAATCCTCATTAAGACCAATAATTTATCTCATTCAAAGCTGGATGGGAGAACCAAAAGTCGCGATCCTGCATGCGCTCATTGGTATGTGAACTTGAAAACGGATTCGTTACTCTGCTGTTGAGAGGAGTCCTCTAGCGTGAGAGTGTGAAGTCGTTTTCTTTAAGAAAGAAGATCGTTGCCAAAAGGTCTGGATAGTAGCAGGGATAACGATACTTTAAGAAACAACACAACACTTTTTAAATTTAAAAACATGTTTCGACAGAAACTTCTGCCATCTTCAGTTTAAATTACAAAGTACAGAGTTGAATATATAGTGTGAACCAAAATGCTAATTAGCTCTAAGGACACATGACAATGTAAAAGATTACAAAGAAAGTTTTAAATTAACATGATAAAGTTGATGATTAAGTGTAGGTTTCTCCCATTGAATGTGAATGGCTTCTTTTATCTTAAGCTGAAAGGTGGTAGAAGCGTGATCTAGGATGCTACGACCAGATAGATGGTGTAGCAATGGGCTCCCCCCTCGCTCCTGTTCTTTCTAATTTATTTATGGGTCATCATGAAAAATTATGGTTAGAAAATTTCCAGGACTCTGAGATATTGTTTTACCGACGTTATGTTGATGATACATTTTGTTTATTTCATTCACACGTACTCGCCATGGCTGTAATCCCCCGGCTTCCGTCTCTGACACTATACGTACCTTTTACTTTAAATTACCTTATATTGGTCCTTTTTCTTTTATCACGCAGAAAAAGGTTCGCCTTTTTGCTAAACGTTATTGTAATAATATTGATATTAAGTTAGTTTTCTCATCATTTAAATCGGCAACATGTTCAGTGTGAAGGATCCTGTCCCTAGTGGTCTCCGTGCGGGTGTGGTATACAAGCTTTTGTTTGCGGGCTGTAGTGCCTGCTATGTCGGCGAAACTACCCGGCATTTTTCCACGCGCGTACGTGAGCACACTTTCAGTGATAAGACCTCGCACGTCTTCAAACATCTACAGAATTCTGAGCATTGCCGCACTTTGTGCTCTAATGATTGTTTTAGCATCCTAGATCACGCTTCTACCATCTTTCAGCTTAAGATAAAAGAAGCCATTCACATTCAATGGAGAAACCTACACTTAATCATCAACTTTATCATGTTAATTTAAACCTTTCTTTGTAATCTTTCACATTGTCATGTGTCCTTACAGCTAATTAGTATTTTGGTTCACACTATATATTCAACTCTGTACTTTGTAATTTAAACTGAAGATGGCAGAAGTTTCTGTCGAAACATGTTTTTAAATTTAAAAAGTGTTGTGTTGTTTCTTGAAAAAGAGAAGATCGTGTTTTTATATTTCAAGAAACAGAGATATCTGTTTAGCTTAACGCCTTCAAAAACCGAAATTATTTTTACCACACAAGTGAATATTTCTCTCGCGTGCGCTGATTGGCTAACTCGGAGTTGATTATCCAATTACTATTCCTCTCCGAGTAGCTGGCGTGCGAGATTTGAAATTTCCGAGCACATTTTACAAAAATATAGTAATTTATTGGTTCGCTTTTTTTTTTTCAGCTTTTGTGGTGTATACAACAATTATCGATTTTTTCACCTTCTCTTCGGTGACTGATAGTTAAATATCAGGTGTCTATAAATTTCAAAGTTGTGCTAGTGAGTATCTTCAACATTTAGAGTCGGAAAATTCCTTTTTTTATTTCAACTGGATTTGCTTACAGTTCAAGTCTTTTGTCGCCGAATGAGAAGTCCACCTTTTCCACTGCAGATCTTCCGGTTCATTATAACCAAGACGACAATTATGCTAATTCTGGATAAATAATTTAGTTGGAAGTTGGCTCTAAGTTTTTGCCCATGTATAGTCAGATGCGGTAATTGAACTGCGACTGCATGAACAACGCGGCCACGAACTTTTATCTGGAAGTAACCACATTGGTTATTAAACTTTTGATATCATAAACTACACAGCTGTCAAATCTACTCGTCCTGCTAAGATAATCCCTTATTTTTTTTTAGGCTGTCAGATTCAAGCAATTAGCTGGTTCACTCTTGGCAGATTTTCAGATGACGTCTACTCAGCTTCCTCATCCAGATTTGGCTATGGACCTGAACAGAGTCGACTGTACGGAAATCGTGCGTGGTTACCAAGCACCAAAAGAAATGTTAGCGACTTCTTACAAATCAACCTTGGTTATGAGTTCTACATTTGTGCCACAGCAACTCAAGGAAACCCAACTGCTGATCAATGGACAACAAAATACAAGATATATACATCGTTGGACAACATAAACTGGGCAACCTACAAAGAGAATGGAACAGAAAAGGTTTGGAATTAACTTGAACAAATTTTTAGGGGGTCATCTTACATGAGGATTCGGTTCCTCTCTGATGACAGCCTTTTTGTATTGATTATTACAAATAAAGTTGTTATAAATAAATAAAAAAATAAATAAATTCTATGGGAAAATTCACCACCTGACGAGGGAATTCCACTTCAAATTTCACGCGAAAAACCACAGCTACCCCAAGTTAACGATGTAATTTGAGCATCACGATCAGTTAAAATAGTAACCGTTTGTATGGGAATTTGCAAACGTCTTTAGGAGTCGAAAATAAAACAACATTAATCGAACAAAAATGCCTTACCTTGTCTTCTCGATACCTTATCAGTGTTTTTGTCGCGTACTTTGGCCATTTCAGCGCTACTCCAGTGGGTTCTAGGTTCGCTGTTTTTTCTTCATATATTTTTGTGCCAGTCAAATTGAAGCTTCAACATCCCCCCCCCCCGGGCATACTCCGGACATTTGACTCCTTTTCCTCCCTGGGCGGGGGGAATTTGATCATCTTAGTCTTCCCGGGGCGGGGCATTTGATCACTACTCTTAGAGGGTGGGGAATTTGATCACTAGCCTCGATTTCGTGTTACGTTTGCACGTGGGTTGATAAATCATGGCGGACACAAACTTAGACACATTCTAAGGTAAATATTCCGCATTCGTGGCTGATTAGTTGAAAAGCAAAGGCCTACAGAAAGAGATATTTATATCTGTTACCTGTTCTCATTGTGCCTCTTGCCACGTAGGGCCCTCGTTCTCCTTGGTGTTGTCTATTCAGCTGAAGAGAAGAGCTCTGGAGTCGAGATTGAGTTGTGTGCTTAGTTACCTGGGCCCGGTTGTTCAAAAGCCGATTAACTTTAATCCAGGATTAGCGTAAACTTTTGTTTCATGTTTTCAACTTTTTGGTGAAAGTGGTTTTGCTTGTTTTTGTTTTTCAAGATTGACTTCCTCTAATGTAAAGTTTTGCCGAATATCAGCGTCGAACAGCATTTGGGCGTAGAGAAATAAACTCCTTGGTTAATTGTTAATCTCGGTATTAGCGTTAATCGGCTTTTGAACAACCGGGCCCAGGCCTATAAAAGAAAGTGAGGCTGGTGTTGACCTTGTTATGATACAGACCTCCCTCCTTTTTTTCTGTTAATGATGTTGTTGTCATGCTAATTAGTAAGAAGTTGCATAAGAATGGCAGTGAGCTTTCTATAAAAACAAGGTTAACTCCAGCCTCACTTCATAGGCCAGGTAACTAAACACACAACTGTAAAATGGTCTATTGTCTCGTGTTCTGATAAATACACGTTTCCTGGGGCGCATCCAGGTTTTTACAAAATGAGGTCCGATTGAAGGTGCCGCCGAAGGCAGCGCGCCTGTTGGGGACCCCTGGGAAGTTTTGGAATTTTGAGTCCTCGGGAAATTTCCGGCATTCTGAGACAAAGTCAGCGTGTTTTAATTTAAAATTCCATATTTTTGCATTAAAATATAACAGAGCTGCGCAAAATGATATACGTCATTTGCCAACTGGGAGGTCCATGTAGCGAAAAACTGTGACCGAGGTCTTCAAAATGCTGCCTGAGGCCGCAGGCCGAGGGGAGCTTTTCCAAGGCCGAGATCACAGTTTTCGCTATAAGGACCAACCCTTAGCTGGTAAATAGCTTTTTTCTTTTCTCTCTCTTTTGCTTTCTGAATATAAGTCTTGACTCGCACCTCGTTTGATAGCGAATGCAGTACGCGACTTACAAACTGAACGTTTCAAAGAGAAACATCTTTATTTGAATTCTACTTTCAGGCCTCTTGTCTACTAAAAATCTGTTTTGAAACACTTACTGTTGTATGTAAACGGATTCGGTGTCAAAAAATGGAAATTTAAGGTCATTACGCAAGCTCACGCAACCAGGGCTAGGATTTCGCCCGGGTTGGCCGGCAAGATAGAAAATTCCGCCCGCTCCAGGGCCAATCAGTTTGCAGGATTTGGAGAATTCCGCCCGCGCGGGCATTGAGAAAAAAAAAAATTAAGTTGTGTACTTCGGATCAAATTTTCCTTTATAAAACTATGAGAAAGGTATGCTGTAGTTACTTAACCTTTTTGAAACTTTCTGTTTCACCAAAGACGGGATCCATAAGAAGCATTCTTCGGGGTATTTATCTTTTTACAAAACGCTGAACTACAGCATCGTAGGTGACGGGCTTTTCGTTGTGACTGGCGTAGTGCAAACAATTCGCAGCAAACAGTTAATGTTAGGGAAATCGTCTGGATCACAGGCCTGGTGAAAAAAGAAACACATTCGCAGCGAACCAAAATATTCAAATACCGGTACTTATTTGTTTCTTAATCAGAAAACGTTTTAGCTACATCGAACAGCAGCGAATTAGCCTTCTTATTTAAGATGTACTTGTATTTATTTTATATTTTTACAAGTTTATGTCACTAGGTGTTTCAATTTAGGGGGTTCGATCAAACCCCCTGAACACCCCCTCCCCCTCCGCCCCAGGTCCGCCCCAGGTTTTCAACAATCTGTCCGGAGTTTGTTGGGATCATAAAGTCATTAAAAAGTGGAAGTGGGATATGACGAACTTGCAGCGAAATGTCACCAGGTAGTGAAATCTTAGTCCGTTCTGATTCACGGTCATTGACCGAATGCATAAATGGGGGCCTCACTTTTTTAAGCCTCGTTTGCATGGACAAAATATAAAATAAATGTTTCTTGAGAGTGAGGCTAGTGAGTCAAATTAGCACAGAAACAAAAGAATACATTTTTGGCCGCCATTTATGCATTCCGTTTATAAGGAGCAAGCTCCCAAGAAGGACTGTTCCATGCACGGACTCCGACCTTTCACTACCGCACCGAAAAATACTAAGACCTATTAAAATAGTCTTCGACGACATTTTTATGATGAAGTCACGTCGCTTTGCCTAGACTTTCGAAAAGTCCTTCCTCTCATGTAGATGACGCGCAGAACGAAGGACTTTTCATACTTGATTGGCGCCAATTTTGGCGACCCAAACATCAGAGTAGTCGTCGTGGACCCCAGGGGATAAGCTCAGGGGATAGAATTGTCAAATCAATTTGTCATACGCAGTGAAGCGTGACTTTCAACATAGCTACTAAGGTCGCCGGATATTCCGAATTGCGCTACTATCAGGGAAAAACAATTCAAGAATATCTGTCTTTCAGAGATATGTTTGTGTCTGCTCCATCGGGAGCTGGGAAAAGTCTGGCCTTTGAACTAGCCCCCTACGCTTTTGATCGTTTACTTGGAGAGGATTGCAATGCTATCGTCTTTTTAATTGTTCCACCTATTTCACTCATGAAAGATTTGGTCTCTGGTCTCAATTGTCGTAGCATTAGAGCGTCATATGTAGGAGACAACATATTTGAACAATTTGTGACACTGCACGAACGTATTATTGTACATTAAAATTTTGACTATTGATTGACATATGAATGGTATACGGTATACAATTTAAAAAACTTGGTCTCGCTACTTTCAGGGGGTGGGCAGGTCGCTACTTTCGGGACTTACTAGCGGCCCCAAAAACTGACGTTAATCTTGGGGGGTCGTTACTATCGGAAGTTTACGGTATTACTGTATGTTCTTCCTGAAACAACAGCTTCAGTCGCGCTCCGTCACTCACGCAAGACATTAGGAAGCTTAAGCACGCGCGTTTTTGAGACACGGACGGCAACCGGAAGTGAGCTGTTTTCCCTTTTAACTTGTCTTTACACGACCACAAAGTATCTTTTCTCCATCAGAGACGATTGGTACAAAAATCTGGGAGACACCACTGTCCTGGCGCGCGAAATGTTCTCTTCTGTTTGCCGTCCGTGTCTCAAAAACGCACCTGCTTAAACTCCCTATTTTCCAGGCGCCTTGTTCCTTAAAAAACTTAATTTATTGGCAAGACGCGGCAATGCGTCAGTCTCTACAAAGTGACTAAAACAAGTACAAGTAAAGGGCATTAGTAAAAGCAGGAATCCGGAATCTGGAACCCGAAACCAGAGACAATTCGCGAGAACTACTCACTCTTTGTACGCTCTGCTATAACCTGCAAACTCAAGTATTTCACTCTGAGAAAATGTATACTGTAAAATGGATCTGAGCTTGCTATTCTCAGTAGACATACAGATTTGAGAATGGTGATGGCATCATCAAACTATGCAGTCCAAATTACAATAAAGGAAACTTAAAGCTTGTTTAATTTGTTTTCCTTGTTTTTTCACTTGACTTTTTGGGTACAAAAATGCTTTTTTGATCAGTTTATATTATTTATAGAAAACTGTTAAGAAAATGTTTAGGATATTTAGAATTTTTTCACAATTATATTTAAGGGGAAAGAGCGAGATATTTCGGAAAAATATCAGGAATTTCCGGAAACATATTTAGACGATTTTACGAGATATTTGTAGCTAGGCCTAGAGGAATGCGTGAATTGGAAAGTTTTTGTAGGCTTAAAATGTGTTTGGACATCAGGTAAGTAATGCTGCTGGCGAAAGTGGACCCTTGGAAACTTCATCGTCGAGAAAAACAATGCGTTCAGACAACATTGAAGGAGAAAACGCACGCATACATTGACTTTACCCCTACAGGATAGTAATTTCAACATACAATATTGGTTTCTAGATGAGCCGTGTATACTTATCTAATCTCACATAAATGTATAACTAGTTATAAAAAATGCTAAAATTCTTTCAAACAATACTAATGTTACCTACATGTATGTTACAGAGACTAAATTGCTAAAACCAAAATTTGAGTACTTTATTATAGAAAATAATTATTGTTGATAACAATAAACATAATTATAAAAAAAAACCTAATCTACAACTATCGGGTTGGTCCTTCCTCAAAACTGCTTTGAAACTAATCTCAAATGTCACTTGGAAGTGCATCCCATGCTGTTGCCCCTCGACAAGCAAAAGATCCTTATAACCAGTTTTGCTTAAGGCTGGGACACGCTGACACACTAGGCGGAGACATGTCCAGGTTTGCATTTTTGGGATTTTTTCGCAAAATTCGCACTTTTCGCAAAAATTGTTAAATTCGCAAAAATCGCGACTCTTGTCAGGGACTAGTGTTCTGTAGCTTTTCAGTGTCCTAATCGCAGAACGCTGCAGGCTGGAGAACACAAGTCCCCGACAAGAGTAACGATGTTTTGCGATTTTAACGATTCTTCGCAAAATTCGCAATTTTCGCAAAAATAGTTAAAATCGCATCTCTTGTCGGGACTAGTGTTCCAAGCTTTTCAGTGTCCTGCGATTTTTGCGATTTTTCGCAAAATTCGCAATTTTCGCAAAAACCGTTAAAATCGCAAAAATCGCAGAACACTGAAAAGCTAGAGAACACAAGTCCCCGACAAGAGTCGCAATTTTCGCAAAAATCGGAAAATTCGCAATTTTCGCATTTGCGTGCAAACCTGGACATAAGTGACTAGGCGACAAGTTTTTTTGTTTTTACTACTCGCCTTCGTTTTTACGAAAATTCACATTAAAATTGTCAAACAACTGCTGAAATGCTATTTTAAACATATCTTTATTATTTTTGTTGCTTCAAAACGCCAGAAATGTTTTGTCTGGAACCGACTGTCATATAACTCGTTTTCGAGGCCTGTAGATGTCCTCTTACTTACGATTTTTTTCTCGTGGGGCACCTGTATATGGAATGTTCTTGTCCAATTTCTCCCTGAGCATACCGAAATGTAGATTCATTTTATCCCCTATGTCTTTTTTTATCAGTATATGATCGACACCAACTGGAAATCTCGTTAATCATTGTCGTCTTACGACCTAAAGTACTTTTTTATTACTTTTCGAGTTTCTCTTACGTTGCCGCTATTTTCTTGGATGTTGTAGTTGAAATTTTTTTTTATAATTTTGATATTAACCTTGTTTCTGGTATTTCTCAGTATAATTTAGTCAGTCTAACTCATTCTTTGTTTTGACAAATCTACGTAGCTTGTTGTTCTTTATTCGTGAGTAAATTTGATTGTTGGAAGGAAATTGTTCGAGAATTCACCAAAATGGTTGATTTTCTTTCCCTTGTGGTCCACATTGAAAACCTGCTGTCAATGAAACGTTTCAAGTGGGCAGGTTAGCGGGAGTGTACTTTCAAATAGCTGTTTTTCAACATGAAGCGTAAAAATGACTGCGAATGCTTTTTCCGTTTTAGTCTCATTGCAATGCGTGAGTCTGCGAGCTTCATTGCTTTTGGAGTTAGTAAAAGAACACCGCAATACTATGCATCTATCGTACGTTTTATTTTGACGTTTTGAAAATACATTCGTGAGAGTTGTAAGTTCATTTAGTTTGGCTTTGACACTACAAAGTTCATTATTTCAATCCTTTGTTCATCAGCTGGTACGTGTAGCTTTCTGTTTGGAGTTGGTCTTGGAGGAAGATCTGCTGGCAACTGAGTGGATTCTCTTTATGTCGGTTTCTGTGGAACTTAATCAGCATCGGTCTTATTTCTTTTACCCATTTATTTTTCTAAGGGGCCTCCTCAAGTTTTTCTTTCATCGTTTTGCTGAGGGAGAGGGAGGTAACACAAATTTGGATGGCATGATTTTAGAGTCCACTTAAGGATGGTGCCTGCAATTGTTATTACCCATATGCTTTGCACATTTCGAAATACTCGGGTTGCCCATAGGTGGTGCTTTCCAATACAGGGATATTTTTGGGCGGTTTAAAACTATGCGGAGAAAGCAGAACTCGGCAATTGCTCTTGGGATGCAAAAAGAAAATTGGGGTTAACCATCCATCGTTCGGAGCTTCAATTTGGAAAAGAACGCTATATACATTGCTTTGTATTTTACAGCTTTTTACAAATATTGTTGATTAATTAACTTTGAAAAATGCGTGGCTACTCCCAATTTTCTTTTTGGATTTCAATAAAACTTGTAAAGATTTGCTATTCCTGCATATTCGTAAACAGGGAAAAAATACCTTTGAAGTAGCTTATTACATGAAATTTCGCGATTTAAAAAAAATCTTGAAATTTAAGTGACGCGAAAATTAAATGTCGCGAAAATAACATGACGCGAAAATTAAGTGACACATTATATCAATAGCTAAAACAGCGAAAAATCGCAAAAATCGCAGGACACTGAAAAGCTTGGAACACTAGTCCCGACAAGAGATGTGATTTTAACTATTTTCGCGAAATACGCGAACCTCACAATCGCGAAATTAACGTGTCGCGAAAATTTCATGTTAGAAGGTAGTGGGCACCGTCCTTAAAAAAGCCGCGGTTTCTGATACTGGGACAGTTGACATTAAACTTTTCAAAGTAAACATTACCACCGTGAATTTGTCTTACCAAACAGAGCCGTCTGTCTTTAGCTTATATTTAGGCTACTGTCATCATGTGTATCATCGTCACCGTCCATAATTGTCAGCAAAAATTCTAATTTCTTTTGCAGGTCTTTCATGGAAATACTGGGCGAAACGACATTGTCAAGCATAATCTTGAGGAGGTTATCATAGCGAGCTTCGTCCGCTTTCAGATAACTGGCTTTTTTGGTCATAAGGCATTGAGAGTTGAGCTCTATGGAGCACTTAAATCTCTAGGTAACTCATGAACTTATTTTCTATAAATTTTGCAGATCCATCTGCATGTAATTATTTAAAAGGACAAAATTAGAAAAAGAAAAATTAACTCCATTTTTGAACTTGTTCTTTATGCGTATATGTTCAGGAATAGTATTTGACAGCCTTCTGTTAGTACTGTAAAAGTTCAACATATCCTCTAACTCTGAAATGACGATTATCTACGATTCCAAATTTTCTCTGGAATGACTGTAATCGTCAATTTAGATTACTCTGTCCCAGGACTTGTGGTAGCAGATGAAAAGAAAAAAAAAGTAAAAGTTGCATCCCTGGACGGGATGTGAACCTGGAGCACCGACTGTGAAAGAGCTAAAGATCAACTGGCTCACAATTGCACCAATTATTTATCAAGACTAAACTTGTAGTATATATAAAGTCATTGCTGAATAGTGGTTAAGACTAGTACTTGATTTTAAAATGGTGAGCTTTTTCTTGAGGTTTGGTAATGAACATTTTCTCCTGTTTAAACGTGTTTCTTAGCCAGTGATAATACATGTTTACAGCGACATTCAGAAGAAAAAAAATTGACATTTTAAAAAAGTAATGTTCTAACAATAGCGCTGCGGTGGTCTAGTGGTTGGGTGAAAGGGTTATTAATCGAACATTCCCAGCTTTGAGTCCAGCGAGGTTAGGCATTGGGGTCCTGATTTATAAAAAATAGGTCTGCAATGCGTACTTGTGTGGGATTTCAGTCAAATAGACGTTGATGATTAGCATTGCAGTAAAGTTAACACATTTTGTCATGTTATAGTGAATAAAGATTCCGTAGAATCCCAAGCTGCATAAACATGTTTGCACACCATTTGTCAGAATAAACCTGTTGGGATGACCGATGGACGACAGTTTTTCCAAAATCAGCAAACCAGCACAACGAGATGGCACTTGCCATTTGCAATTGTTTTCGGCTGATGAGAGACTGGAAACTGGAAAATTTAGCAAATGGTATTTAATTAAAGGAAATTTCCTCTGTTCCGTTCGAAATGGAAAAAGAGGACTACCTCTGTATAGGTAGTCTATAATTTTTGAATGGGTTTTCCGGAAAATTAGGGTGCCTACCATTTGTCCAAAAAATCCGGAAATTTCGGTTTAAAGTGAAATGGAAAGGAAATTTTTGTGGAAAATCCGTACGGAAATTGTGGACTACCTCTAGACGTAGTCCTCTATTTCTGTTCGGAACAGAACAGCGAAAA
>NC_090873.1:32371918-32381918 GCF_036669935.1 Montipora foliosa
CGAAATATCCTCTTCCGTTGAAAATGGCGTGCGGTCGAAATATAAGGGCTTGGTAACTTGACTAGTTACCAAGCCCTTATATTTCGACTGCGCCATTTTAACGGAAGAGGATATTTCGAGCGCGCGCCATTTTCAACGGAAGAGCCTGCTTGCAGGCCAGGAAAGATCTAGGCTTAACAAGAACCACAAAAGAGGGGGAAAAAATGTGAAAAGAAAAAAAAATTCCATGAAAGGCTCGATTTTCCCAAAATTTGTATTTTATCATTTTAACACAATAATTTTGTTGATTTTTCTTTTTTTTCCCCAACATTTCTTTGTGTGTAAGTTCTGTTTAAATACTGCCTAATTTATCTTTGTCTTTATCTCTTTGTCTTTATTAAATATACCAGTAAAAATACATACCTATATTTACATATTGTTAATTAAAAATGAAAGTATTTTTAAAATACAGTGTATTAATAAAACTACAACCTTGATCACAAGGGTTGGAAAAAAAATCATTCTATAGACATTTTGTCCCTCCCCACCCCTGTGCAATGTTGGAAAAACATTTTCATCTAACACAAGTTTGCATTTTACCATTTTCCAACATTGAAAGGGGGAATTGGGGTGTTGACACTTATTCTGTAAGTATTACGATTAATGATTTCATGTTTTTGGCATTTTCCAACACAATTTGTCCAAGGTTGTAGGTTTAAAACGTTCTGTGTTAACACAAGGTACATGTAGTAGGCTTGTTTGAGATCTTAGACGTTTTGAGGATTCTTTAAATCTGGGCAACAAATTATACAGTGGATGAGTAGGTAAACAACTAATCCTCTTGGAGATTGACCTGTCTGTTTTTTTAAGCAAATTGTAAATATCTATAGCATAGGATATAAAACGGCGTTTGTCACGTCTGTGAAGGAACCGCTGCACAGTATTTTTAGTTCAGGTACGGGGGCAGCATACACCGGTAAACCATACGAAATTTTAGGTAAAACTAAAGAATGATTGGAAATAAATGATCAATTTCCACTTGGTTATATCCTTCCTTTCTTAAGCTCCTTAACACATAGAGACACTTATTCGCTTTGAAGAGTGTTCTTTTAATGTGTTCTGTAAATCTGCCATTGCCCTGGAAAGTCACTCCGAGTAGCACTAGAAATTCGGCCTGCTCTATATTACCAATAGGACTAGGCTTTGCTTATCCTTTCTTTTTCAAAACTAATTCTTTACACTTGGATAGATTGCAAGGCATATAGTTTGTACTTGACCAACTAAGGTACATCACTAGCACATTCAGTTCCAGCCTTATTTACAATAACTTGCATCGTAGCATCGTCGGCATATTTATTAAGAGAAGCATCAGGACAGTTTCGAGATCATTAATAAAAAGATTAAACAAATAAGGGCAACTAACGCTGCCCTGTGTTGTGCCTTTGTTTACATTATACCAGCAATAGCTTCTACCCCTGAACACTAACTGTTGTTTACGATTTCGTAAAAAACTAAGATACCAGTTGGTAAATAAATATACGGATTTAAGTTAAGGGCCTTCAATTTATCACTAAGTATATTGTGCCTCAAGTTGTCAAAAGCCTTAGCGAAATCCATAGCAAACAATTGCATCATTGTGGCTGATGGTGCTTTTTGTGTTTTAGTACACATCATTGCCCACTGTTAAACAGTGACTCCAGTCAATCTCTTTTCCCTCTCCTTACAAAAACCATTGTAGTTAAGATATCAAGATGGTTAAGAAACTCTAAATATTTCTTTGTTTTTCTCTTGTTTTCTGTTTTGGCCCTTACCATGCACAAGCCACACCCTTCTCCTAAAAGAAAACCAATCAGAAGTTTTGATTAATACTTTATTCAAAACTCAAACATGAACTGAGGACAAGATATTGTGCATGGTTACTGTCAGGTAAACATGAAGTGTGACAGTACGTTTCTCGCTTTTGAAGTTTTCAGGCTTTAATAACCAGTCCATGTTTGTTAACTATGAAAAAGCAGGCCCTGCTAGTACGTGTAGCAAGTCAAGTGACTGAAGAGAAGAAAGCTTTTAAAACCTCTTATATTTTGGGAACTACGGGACCACCCGTTTTCAGGTTACCTATCTGTAAGCAGTAAACGGGGTTTCGGCAATTGCTTTTGAAGCACCCAAACTTTGCTTATTAGCATTTACTAAGTCGCGTGGGATAGGGTTAGGCAACCATATTGTAATCTGTTTTCTTCTTTTTTTTAAAGATCAACTAAGCCTATAACCGCTGTTTTGCAACGGCTATTTCTCTAAGTCTGAAGGGACGTACTTTCATCTATTACTTTCCAATTCACACGGGACCAGATTGCCAAAACACACAAACAAGATAACTCCCTGACCTTAATTAAAGCTGCGTATATTTCCAAGTCTAAACTATGTCTGTATAATACAATATAGAATCTTTTTTTTTGGTAATTCTGGACAATGACTATATATGTGCCACAGACTAGAGTCAGTTCTTAAGTGCCTGCATGACTTGATTATAACAGAACCTTCTGGAATTTTCTTCATAATTTCTAATCCCTGTAACACATGTCAAGTAATGTGACTTAATGAACTAATTTAAAGTTCCCTCAAACACTCCCTCAATTTGTAATAACAATGGAAGATGGTAAGTAGTGTCATTAATGAGTTTTTCTAAGTCTTCTCCTCAGTCAATGCCCCCACCCTTTTCATGTGACAAATCAAGTCCTCTTTTGTACTGTAAAAGTTGACTTGATTTGAAGCAATGCAGTGCTTATCACTGGTCAAACCATCGACTGGCAAATGGTTGATTAGATGTTTCACTACTTGATTAATGCTTTTGCTGCTTGATGCTGATGATCGAAGCAATAAATTTCAAGAAATAATTCAACTGCAGCGTTTTTGTAGCTAATTTATCTTTTTTATGTCTTCACTTTGCTATGATCCAGCTCCATCTAAACCTCCCAATGGATTTACGGTGACTGCAAGAAATTCTACAAGTGTCACAACATCTTGGCAGCTACCACCCGCAGACTCCAGAAATGGAATAATTAAAGGATTTAAGTTGTTCATTAGTAGCAAAGGGTCAGCTGTTCAAATGATCGATGTTTCCAGTGCTTCAGTTTACACAAAGACTGTTACTGGATTGCAAGAATCTACAGAATATGAATTGCTGGTGTTGGCGTACACGTCTGTTGGTGATGGACCAAAGAGTCCTGTTCAGGTTGTGAAAACGCTGGAAGTTGGTAAGAGTTATATACCGTAATTATTTTTTTTAGAAAGACCAACACAGTGTGATATCTCAAGTGTATTAAGGCTTAATTGAGTAGCCTAATCATTATGCGTATTTTTATGTGAAAGGAAAGCATTTGTCCAGGGCCTATGAAACTTGGCAGGCAGTTAGTTATCGGTATCGTTATAACTTTTCCAAAATGTTCCGTATCACATTCTTGTCACGTGACCCGAAATCGACTTATAACAGATATATTTTTTACTCAAAAAATGGGGAACATTCAGCTGCATTATATCAATCTTGTTTCCTGATTATTCGATGACCCCTTCTAAAGGCTTTGTCATGCCGTGTTTTAATTATGTCCACATGTTTAGAGCAATGAACTATTTTAGAAAATAGGTCACATAACATGATAAATATGGAAATACCTTAAAAGGTAAATACGGAGTGCAACATTAAAAGGCGGCATTCGGCAGGCCCAGTTGTACTTAAAGTGTCAATGCCAAACGTTTTCGAAATTTTAAAGTTTAAATGTTCCCCATTTTTGAGTAAAATATATAAACGTCATAAGTTGTTTTAGGGTCCCGTGAAATATTTTGGCGAATTAATAACAACACCGATAACAAACTTTCTGCCAAGTTTCATGAACATGGACAAATGCTTTCCTTCAAATAAAAGCATGCATAATAATCAGGTTGTTCAAGAATTAATACACTTGAGATAGCTTATTATAGTTAAATTTCTCGCGCTTTTTCTTTGTTTATTTTTCATTTTTGAGATAGTATACCGGTACTACCGTGACTTTAAATTGCAACTGTATTGCGGTTTTTCTTCTTTTATTAAAGGGTTATTGAAGTATGACCTATAGAGTCATCACATTTATGAAAGGCATAAGGAACCAAAAATACATGTATCCACAGTGTAGAGACTCGGGAAAATGTTTCATAGAAAAATGTGGCATTAGATTTGAGAGGCATTAAGTTTAACATGATTGCGCTTATGTGTAAAGGTGCTGTTACACTGTGAAATGTTTGTCTCAACTTGTCTCTCAATGTTTTGGCGACATTGTAGAGGGACAAGTTGCACGAAACATTTCTCAGTGTGACATACCCTGCAACGGCAAAAATCGTAGCAAGACAAGTTGCATGAAAAGTGAAACTTAATTCTACTTTCGGCAACAGCTCGTGCAACTTGTCCAGCCACAATGTCGCCAAAACATTGCGAGACAAGTTGCACGAAATATCTCACTGTGTAAAAGCGCCTTAATGGGTGATTTTGTTTCATCAAAAACGAATCTTAACTGGCTCAATTCCTGCACAAATAAACCTCATGCAATTGGAACTCACACATGCAGTCTACAAGCGTATTCAAGTTAAATTACAATGGTAAAGCTACAGTTTTACATTACAATTGTATCTTGACTCAGGCTACATGTGTGAATTCCAGTGTAGAAAAATCTTTTATAATTTACATGTAATTGGTGAATATATGAGTCGGACTTTACACGCTAAATTTACACGAGCAAAAACTGCACATGTAACTCTTTTACTGAATTGACCCTAGGTTTCTCGATGGCGAGTATTCTTGGCTTTTCCATTGGTGGTGTGTCTTGGCTTGGCTTTCTACTTCTTATTGGATATTCTTGCCATAAAAAGAGAAGAAAGAAGCGCTCCACAAAGTGGTAAGCTTTTTCTTTTTACTGGTAAGCAATGACATATAACGTTGCTTCTTAAAACAGCGTTTTCCTACCAGGCCGGAGGCCAGACGTTTCGCTGGGTCATTTCCCATTCCATGACCCAGGTACTTTGATGCGAATATTTCAGAAGTTTGTATATTTATTTTTTATTAATATACATTGTAATTTTTTTTCACTTATTTTTAAAGAGAATTCCAGCCTTGCCTCGGAAACGGATTCTTGATTTCCAGAGACACTGAAAACAGCGTTCCTGAGTATGATATTGAAAAAAAATCGGAGGGGGGGGGGGGGGAGGGCATGGCCCAGACCCCCCTAGGTAGCTTGCAACTTCAGCACCTTGCAGTGCCAAGAAAATGTGCTTTCAGAAATATGTCCACTACTTTACAAAACTTTCAAAAACCCTGCTTAAAATATTTTAAAAACCGCTTTTATGCATTGCAAAAAATGAAATCTGCTTTATCAGGGGTATGCTCTCATTGGTCATAGTGTTCGACACTTACTTTCTTAGTAATTTGCCCTTTGGGCAACCAGTTTTGTTTTTTTGGTTGCCCATGGTCTTTTTCGGTTGCCCGCCTTCTAAATACCTGTGTCCCAATAAAACTCAAAGAGGGCTTGTAAAAATGTCAGTTTGAGTAAAATGTGTGTAAAATGGGTTTGACAGACCAACGTGACTCCTGCTGTGTCCATGGTGTTCTGGTAGCCTTCAAAGTTTTGCTTTGATAAGCATACATTTAAGCGATTTTTTTCTATAAGACATCAAGAGAGATTCCTTTACTATATCTCTCTGAGATTAGGCTGGTTTTGAATTAAATGCCGTTTATCCAATATTATGGTCCTTAAGCCTTTCCAAGCTGGTTGAAATTGCCTGACAAAAGGTAAAATTTTCTTTTGCGCTTGTTCGATATCAAAGTATCGTGGCGTATTTGGCCGTGCGGAAGCTGGGTTCCATTGTAACAAACATGTTTTTCACGCGGACTTGAAGATGGCGGCTACGAACTTGTTCCTTCTTCCACTCTGTTTTGAGGTTTGTACCAATATCGTTTTTTTATCGTGTTTGTGGCGACTACGTCATATTACTAGTCACATTCTTCGTTGCAAATCAAATCGTTCTGCAAAATATTAGTCGACCAAAAATTCTGATTGCCCGATCGGGCAAGTCTTAGAGTTGTTTTACTTGCCCACGGATATATTTCGCTTGCCCCGGGCTATCGGGCAAGCGTTAGTGTCGAACACTGCATATACCCATCTAAAACAAGATGCGTATTGTGTTTTGGTCAATACTTATTAAAGTAGCAAGGGCAATTTGTGGCTGTAATAAGCACAGCTTTTAGGACAACGAGAAGTCCAGGAGTTGCATTGACTGAAGGTGTAGTCCCTTAAAAAAAGTTACAAGTAAGTACTCGAAAGGTTTAAGCAAGAGCGAAAATGACATATAAAACGAAGACTTGCCAATCGAAAGATATCGGAGAGAAAGTGTGAAAAAATAAAAATGTAGCAGTCCTTTACATGGGATTTTAGAAAAAAAAGATTATTTTACATAAAGTGATTTTTTTTCGCTTTTGTGGACTGATAAGCAAAGAACCAACACCGAAAAAACAAAGGTGTTTGAAAGTGGGCGTTGATTAATTAAAGAAATCCTAAAACTTATTAAATAAATGAAATGAAATGAAATGAATGTGTATTTGAAGTGCGGGTTGTAGACGACTGAGACAAGTGACCCTTGCACTTTGCTGGACAATTTAAGCAATTGCCGCATTTTATAGAATATTATAATAATTATGGTGGTGTAGTTTTCTGCACGTTTCACTGATAAAATAACAAAAATAAAAGTCGTTTTTTTGTCCTGTTGATACGCCCATGCGTAATCAACGGGTATTGCTAGCTACGACCAGTAAATGTATGCAAATTAGGCCTCACTCACTAGCCCGTTAGCAGATCGAAAACAGAGAAGAACGGCTCTGATTACTTTGAAATTTGGATGGCCGGATTTGTACATAATTACCCACTTTCAGGCCACGTTTAAGCCATGTGCTGTTTGAAATGATCACACACTGATAGTTTTTAAAATGATGGGGCTACTCTTGTTAGCATAAGTGTTCAGCGGCCGCTGGAGATATAAACAACTAGTGAAAAAACAAAACTTTAGTTTCAATTTGTTCCACATTTAGACTGCAATTTTTCATTACTATTAGCCGCTTACAGACCTTTTTTGTTGTACCTGTAGTTGTTACACATAAGCTTTAAGATAGGGGCTCTTCAATCCTGCTAACTTATTTACATGTTTACTCAAGCGTGAAGAGGCAAGCTTCGTCTTTAATACAAAGCTCTTAATATATTGTTTCTCAATCTAGCCCAAATTACCGAATCGTAACGTGAAAGTCATTTTAAACCACAAGTTGTTAAAAACTCTTCAGTGATTAAAGGAAATAGTTTCAACCACTTGACCTGAGATCAGCTTCAGATCACAGACAGTCTCGGAAAACTGCCCGAGATGAAATTGACAAAGGCCATTGCAGAAAATAACATGATCAGAAAAAAGTAAAAAATAATTTATATATTTTGGTTTCTATTGGTGGTAAAATTTTTGTTCGAAGTCATGCAAGGCCACAGATACGCAATTTTCTGACACAAGAACTTTTGCCTACGCAAAGATTACATTGCTGGGAATTATTATGCCTTCCCCCTGGTCAGAATGTACATTTCTATATAGTCACTGGGCTGCAGTTGCCGAGCTCGTTTACTGGGCAATAACAAAGGCACAGAGACAAAAATGATTTGGAGTAAAATGGCTAAGGGGCATGGCCCTGAGCCGATTTAGTGAATAATTAATTTTCTTTGCATCATTTAAATACAGATCTAAATCACAAACATATAAATCACAGTCAAGGTGAGGGCAGAACAACGCCATCAAAGTTACTTAAATCAAAGGAGAAAGGAGGACAGGCAAAGGGAGGGGGAGGGAATAAAGTAAGATGTTCAGACGGTGAGTGTTCGTGAACAAATGACCCCGTGGTAGCAAGTTCACAAATACTAACCTCAAAACAATGGATGGGGGATACATTTTCATTGACATGAGTCACCCCCAACTCTAGCCTGACATGTCGCGCACTTGAAGTCACGCATTTAAAGTGATTGCTTAAGATTAAGATATTTCTTTGCAACAACAATTCATCGTATTAAACTTAGAAGACCAGTGGGAAAACATACAAATTCTATTCGCCAGCAAATATCTCATTTTCAGTACAATTTTCATGCAAATCAGAAAACCCATGTATTCCCAAAAAATGAGTTAAATTTTATGGCTGCATTTGTTTGCAAATTTACGATAAAGGGAACGAAAGGAAATTTCACGTCTAACGAATAAGGTTCAGTGAAGCTGTGAATTCGCAGTTTGTTTGTATTGGCTTTTACTGACTTTTCTATCTTTAGGCAAACAGTATTGCGAAAATTTAGAAAAATGTCGTAAATTAAACTTGTTCGACTAATATTTGCGGAATGATTTGATTTGATTTGATTTGCAACGAAGAATGTGACTAGTTACCGCAAATACGATAAAAAATAAGCAAAGGTACATCTCTTTGCTGTCATTTATTTTTCTGTTAAAAATATATTGGTACAATGTACAGACCTCAAAACAGATTGGAAGGAGGAACTTGTTCTTTTCAGCCATCTTTCTCGGCGCGAAAGGAATGCTTGTTACAATGCAACCCCAGTTTTCCCGCGGCCAAATTCGCTACGATACAAGCGCACAAGAAAATTCTGCCTTCACGCAGAGGCTTCACGAAAATGGCATTTAATTCAAAACCAGTCTAATTTCAGACAGATATTCAAGGAATCTCCCTTGATCTCTTATAGAAGAGGAAACCCGCTTAACGATATGCTTGTCAAAGCAAAACTTTGAAGGCTACTAGAACACAATGGACACACAGTAGGAGTCGCACTGCTCTGTCAAACCCATTTTACAAACATTTTACAGAAAATTGACATTTTACAAGCCTCCTTTGAGTTTTAATGGGCAACAGGTGTTTAGAAGGTGGGAAACCAAAAAAAACAAAACTAGTTGGCCAAAGGGCAAAGTAGTAAGAAAGTTAGTGTCAAACATTGCTGGAGATCGGGCGCTGGAGATACAAAGAAATATTGAAAAAAAATTACTTTAGTTTCAATTTCTTCCACATTTAGACCAAAAATTTTCAATACCATTAGCCACTTAAAGGCGTTTTTGTTGCACATGTAGTTGTTACACATAAGAGTTAAATAAGGGCTGTACAGGCCCGCAGATGATACTGGCCTTGGAATGACCCCTGGACCGGAAATGATCCCAAATTGGAGAGGAAATGATCCCTCGACAGGAAAGGATCCTAATAAATAATACCCCAAAAACTCAGGAATGGTGTGGACTCCACGAAAAGTCCACGGAAAGAAAAGACAGTAAACATCCTGTACCAAATCACAAAATTAGCATGCATAATTTTGGGCAAAAAATAAAGCAAGTGAAAACGAAACTTTAAGGAATCAATTACGATCACAGACCGATTTATTTTTAGATTGAATTTCCCGCTAATGAGACTCCCACAGAAGCCCGATGACCAATTACAAGAAATTAAGCTGACGTCATAGGGTCACGGAACCGGAACTGCCTTTGTTTTTTTCCGGAAAAGATAGTCTAAAAATAGATCGGTCTGTAAAAATGCCGTTACATAGGCCCAGTATGGGAGCTGTATGCTCCGGGTCATGGGTTCCTGACACCGTAGAAGTACACAAAACTTTAACAAACTGTTCCCAGGGTCTCCATTGTCGTTGAACATTAACGTGTCAGTTTCGGAGATTATGACGCGTTTGAGATTAATATTCTTTTATTTCAAAATTCATTATCCTTGACAATTCTCTCTTGCTTTACAATTTCAAAACTCTGTTTTATAAATTATTTTAGGTAAGATAATTACTCAACTTTTAAAATGAAATTAAAATTTTCGCGGCTTTAAGAGTGCCATTCAAACTTGTTCTTGAATCGGTGGATTCACTTGCATGTGGAAATTTTTTTAATGCACGAGAACAAAGCTAAAAATAGTATCTGAGAGAGAACCGAG
>NC_090873.1:32391918-32406918 GCF_036669935.1 Montipora foliosa
CATGTACACAGGTCCTAAAACAAAATGTTCTATTAACTTGCCTGACGCATTCTACAAGCACCTGGACAGAACCATACGATATCACTAGCTTTCACAACCTTTTCTCTGTACGCAACCCTCACTTTCAAATATGCAAAAAATATTTATCTATCGCACGAACCATCCATCCTTCCCCCTCAACTGCTACCAGTACGCCTACAAACATATCGAACTCACTCTCCTAAGCTCCGACAACCCCTAGTTCTAAAAACTAAAACTCCATTGGTTTTTGTTTTCAGTAGGACAAGTTTGACTAGTTAAAGTCGGCAAAATCCAGAAGTACCGTGAAAACAGCTCGTCTTAAGTTTAGCGGGTTAAAAATGCAAGCTGTTTTCTCAAGCAAAAACCAGGGATTGTCTCGCCTTTATGACCGGAAATTCCCTCAAAGAGTTATACTATCTCGAGAGATGGTGTATAACTCATCCTCATAAATGCCACAGCCAATTACATTGCCCGTAGTGACAGAAAAAGGGAAATACTGGGTTGTGCTTTACCGCATAGACTGCAGTCAGATTACAATAACATAAATAACCGTTCATCACACTGCACATGAAACAGTAAGCAACCTACTTTGAAACTGATTTGTTCAACATTATTTCATAACTTTTTTTCTCAAGAAAACGCCAATGAAGAGGAGAAATTAGAATTTCTGAATGAGATTGAGCTCATGAAGGTACTGGGGAAGAGTTCAAACGTGCTGAATTTTGTAGGCTGTTGGACAGAGGCCACTCCACAGAAGACGCCTCTTCGTCTGATTATGGAGTATGTTCCCCATGGAGACTTGCTTCACTGGTTGAGAGCAAAAAGAAGTCAGGTAATTATGTTAGCCAAACATCATTAGTAAGCCAATTCCTATAGATGCATTGAGTATTAAGGGAAAAACAAAGAATATTACAACATTTGGATAGGAAAATTCAAAGGAATGTCCTACGGCGAGCTTCACTTGCATCTTAAAACTAAACTCATCTGGCCCCAGTTGTTCCAAGGGTGGATAGCGCTATCCACTGGATAACTCAATCGGTTTTCCTAGTGTTTATCCGGTGGATGGCGCTATCCACCTTTTGAACAATCGAGGCCTGGGTGTTAGCCAAAACAAATTGTATGGTTGTGACTTTGTGGGTCAATGAGGACCACAAACCGCTTTTTTAAGATAACACTTATTGCTTACTTGTATACACAGATTAGAGGTTCTACCTTGGGAGCTGTCGTTATTACTGAAAGCAAAAAACAGTATGCAGAAACAAAAGAATGCAACACAGCTACACTAGACCAGGTATATGCTTCTTAAATTTGATATGATGTTAAATCCAGGATGCAGACCTGATAGATCTTTATTCTCATTCCTTTGTGCCATTTTTTTTAAAAACTGGAGCAATATCAAATGCCTAAAACCCACAGTAAACATTATTGGATAGCCTTGTAGAAATTATTTGTCTGCAGCTAAAGCTTATAGATACATGTACCAACAGGCCATATAATTGTGATTCAGGGATGCAGCTAAGTGCCGGCTGCTGGTGAAAATCGCCGCTTGAGAAAAGGGTGATCGCCGGCTGAATCGAGGCTGCATTTTTGCCGTCGATCGAAGCAACTGAGAAGATCGCAAATTATTTTCTACAAAGTTTAAAAGTCATTCGATGTATTAACAAAAAAAAAAGAATTTCTGTTAGTCGACACGGAATTATCACTAGAATTTATCGATACTGGAAATGAAATGAAAGCGTTGTTTAAGTACTTTTCGGCGTGTCTTCTCTTTCCCTGTATTTGCCATCTTGAAGAATGCCGGGTGTTGTGAATGCCAGGTCCCTTTCATGCTCAGAGCACAAACGTAACGGCCACAACCGCAGCAGCTTCGACTTGTTATGTTACACCGTGCAACGCCTGCTGGAACTTTTTTGCAGAGCCGTTCCACTCCAACGTGTAACAGTGGCTTTGTGCTGCCATTGATAATTTTGAAGTGACCATGTAATCTGTTGTTTCACTTACTAGAAGAGTAATCGACATTTAGAGTTATAGAAGGCAAAGTAGAGTGTTAACATAAATTGATTTGACTGTAAAAAAAAAAATAAAAATAATGGCAGCCCAAAAAAGGATAATTAACTTGAAGGCTGAGGCTTAAATCAATGTTTGTTAACTCAACTGCAATGAATCTTTTGTTAATTTAACGGAATAAATTTCTCACTTAGGGTGGTGAAGCAGATGAGACTAAAACAGTTGTGTTGTATGGAAACAGCTGCATTTCCACATGTGCCCCAGAACATGAGGAAATCATCGCTTCTGATAACATTGATTCTGCATCACCTTTGATGTGCTTCCCCTGTACATCGACAGAAGATCACAAAGAAACAATCACCTCTAGCAGCAATGAATGTGTGATACCCATGATTGCCATTAGCTGTCCTACCACATGTGGGGAAGGACAGAAAAAGGCCCTCCCTTCTGGCAACGATGAATGCACAGTACCCTTTTTAAGCCTCCCTTCAGTAAGTGGAGAAGAATATGATGAAACCATCGCTTCTGGAAACATTGATCCTGCATCACCCTTGATGTGCTTCCCCTCTACATCGGCAGAAGATCACAAAGAAAAAATCACCTCTAGTAGCAATGAATGTGTGATACCCATGATTGTCATTAGCTGCCCTACCACGTCTGGGGAAGGACAGAAAAAATCCCTCCCTTCTGGCAACGATGAATGCACAGTACCCTTTTTAAGCCTCCCTTCAGTAAGTGGAGAAGAATATGATGAAACCATTGCTTCTGGCAACAGTAAAAGCACAATACCATTGTCCAGCACCCCTCCTGCTTCTGCAGGAGACGATGAAGGAGAAGACCTCATCGGTGATATCAATGATGAAAGTGGGATTTCTTTGCTCAGCTGCTCTTTAACATATCCAGCAGGAAATGAAGGAACTGACATCGCTGATGGCAGCAATGCGATACCTTTGGTGGTAGTTTCGTCATCCGCGTCAAACCAGGAAGATGTTCCCACCAAAAATATGGGCGATGACTGTGATGAGGATTGCGAGTCATTTGCTCCACTTGATCTTATAAAACTTGCCTGGCAGATTGCACGTGGCATGGTAAGCTAATAATGATTGGAATGACATAAGTCAATTTTCGCAAACCATCTGGTTGTAATCGCTATAATTGCTCAGCTAGCTTCAGGGTCTAGCCATAGCAGCAATAAGATCTCTCTTTGTGACTGGGAATCACGATTACCTAAACTCTATCCAAGTCAGTGTTGTAATATTGTTGTTCGCAGCATTAAGTGAAATCTTTGCATTGCTTAAAAGGTGGTTGATTGGTCCTTTGAGCTTTGTAATGCCTGGCTTGGCATATCAGTACATGTTGTTGCTCCCAGTTTATTTATGGTGTTCGGTTAGTATCATACTGATGAGATTTTTAGTGGAGTGGAAGTATTGAACTCCTATCCTTGTATAAACAAATTCTTTCGTTTAGAAAGTGCTAATACCTAACGCTAAGTAAGTCTATTTGAAGAAATCAATTATGTTCGGAGTCACTTTCACTGGATGTACAATTGGCGTGATATGATCAAGGCGTCTGTTTGGCCCGACGGTTTCTTGAAATTCTCCAGTTCCCAAGCCACTAGCCAAATCCAAAGGAATATCCATGGTTATTCTTTTTCGTTTACAGACCTATCTTTCCCAGAAGGGCCTAGTCCACAGGGACTTAGCTGCAAGGAACATTCTCGTGGGTCATGGTAAGAGAGTCAAGATTGCTGACTTTGGATTGATGAGGCATTTGTACCATGAGGTGTACAAAGTAGACACTGGGAAGAAACTGCCAGTGAAGTGGATGGCTCCCGAGTCAATTTTTGAAGAGATCTTCACCACCAGGAGCGATGTGTGAGTATTATGTTTGATAACTAACGCAATGCAGCGCGCGTGCAAGGATTGCAACAAAAAAAAACATGGCTTCGATACAAAAATCATTTTATTTGCTCAATGCATCCGTTATCTGTACTATTTTTCCTCATAATTGAACAAAGTGTTTTGATGGTTTTAGTCTTTTATGAGAAATGTATGTTAGAAACGGTAACAATGCACTGAATGCAAAGAACTTCGCAATTCGCAGATTTTTCTTTGTTATGGAAAGAACCCTGTTAAATGCAGGGCATGTGTAGTTAGTCAAAAAATTGCGATTGAATGCGGAAAGGCTCTCTCGGAAATACGCCTATTTCTCGAGAACCACTCGTTAGAATTGAACGCAATTTGGCACAAAGATACTTTGAAATACGTAACTGGAGTATTGAAAAAAATTTAAACTTTAACAGAGGAAATTCTAGATATTCCAGTGAACCTTCAAGAAGAGATAATTACAGATTTCTCTGTCAATTAAATGTTTATTAAAATAGTGTTAACTTGTGAGCATCGTTACAAGCTTGTTGCATGCAAATTATAAAGAAAATCTAACGACCAGTTTTTCTGCAAATAAACAAAACCGATTTTAAAGGCCTGCTTATATTTATTCATGTTGCCATGGCAATTGCATATACGTCAGCTTAACTATAAAAAAACCGAAGATCGTGTTGTTAACTTTTTACCTACCATTTTTGGGGACCAAAGGATCAAGGGTTTTAGAGAAAAAGGTAAATGAAACATTGGTAAGGAGTCAGGGTGGCTTAGTGGTTATCTATCGGGCCTCCCACCACTGCGAGCCGGGGTTCAATTCTGGCCTCGGCCAGCATATGGGCTGAGTTTCAGTCGATCTTAACCTGACGCGAGGGTTTTTCTCCGGGTTCTCCGGTTTTCCTCCCTCATCGAAATCGACTCGCAGCTATTTAACATCTAGCTGTGGTGCTGTGCTCCGACATCAAACATGGACTGTATAGCGGCAGCCAGAGGCGCATTTGTATGCTTTCAGTCCGATGTCGTGAGCCGCGCGCTTCGCAATTCAGTCGTCGACTGCAAGTAAGGGTGATTAGCACTAGAAATATTTAATTGTGTTCAGCCACCTTAAGTCAGTACTGAAACACAAGATAATCAATATTGTTACTGTATTTTTCATTTCCTATTTTCCCATCCCCATAATGCAATACGTCTTGTGGGGTCCTTTGCATAAAAACAATACAAGTTATTTACTGTTGGGTCCTGTATCATGCTTCAGTGAATTGGATATCCAATGTTTAACGCCCTCCCCCCCCCCCCCCAAAAAAAAAAGAAAAAAAAAAATTAACTGTATTATGGGATTTTTGAAAAAAGCAAATTTCATAGATTGTATTCAATGTTGGAGATAACCTGTCATCTTTGGTATTGTATCAATTAAATTTCACTTCTAATTCCAAACTACACACCAGCAGCAAAATGAACACTATTTGGTTTTGCTGATCCATTTGTTTTACTTGCAGTTGGTCCTATGGCGTGGTCCTGTGGGAAATCGCAACTCTTGGTCAGTGATAAGAATTATTTATACAATTTTAATTAATATATTTTTACCATACTTTTAGTCGTTTGCTGATAATGAGACTCGAATGCAAGAACATGTGTTTTGTGAAACTACAGTTATTCAAAAATGTGTGTATCATCTCTTCGATATTAGGATAACCTGGCCCTGGCCTGGCCCGGATAACTTTATCCAATAGATAAGCCTCCATCATTTTTTTTTATAAAATATACTCCACATTGCACAATTAAACGTTGGCCACTTGACTGGCTGACTGACTTGCCAATGAACCACTTACCATCTGACCCGTTGAACGAACGAGCAAACAAAAGAACGATTTTCTTTATTTTTTTGCACTTTAAAAGCCCATTACATAAATTGTTAGTGACAGAGTGGCTGAAACAGTATGCTTATTAAATTGAAGAAACAATTAGACTATTGCACAAGACCGTGTTATCTTTTGTTCTAACTTAGATGGCCATATAGGATATCACACCACATATCAAGTCTTATTCGAGCCACTTACGGAAACTAGAAATGAACCGATGATCAGTAATAGTAGTACGACTGAGTGGAGTACAATTAAGGGAGTAATCGTGCAAATGATTTCAAAATTGGCCGAACGCGCAGCGCGAGGCCGATATAATTTAGGAAGTAATTGTGGAAATGGTTTCAAAATCAGCCGAACTCGCAGCACGAGGCTGATTAGAAATTACGAGTAATAGGTACGATTAGTTTTAAAAGCTGCTACTGTCCTGGTATGCGAAAGTTCAGTTTGGTTTTCAGTCCTTGGCTTTAAATCGTTGCATCCTTAAGCTCCCTGTTCACGAAGTTAGGGAGAATGACCAAGAAAGATGAACTGGCGTTTCTAGTGCGTCTTGAAGGAAAAAGTGCATTTTCTGTTCACCGCTTGCTAGTTGGCACTTGTCTGTATAAAAAATTGAAATGAAAGTCTATGAGTTTTGTACTCGTGGTTCTCCGCCTTGCGAAACAATAGGAAGAAGTCCAATTTATATTATCATTATTGTCAGTCTACAGTCCATGAACCCGAGTCACCTCTCTTGGCTTGTGTCCAGGGTTTAAATTTTTCTCAGATTTCTCTGTACACAAGTGTACTTACTTAACTGGTATTTTTTCTTTATAGTTTAAGAAAGCAGGCTTGAATTTTAGTACGTTTTCGGCTATGTAAAGTTCCCTCTAGGAAAAAAAAACAGGTTGTTACTGATGATGCTGCCAATCCATCCATCTAGGCCCCGAAATTTGGCCATTACATGTACCTCCACGTAAAGGAGAAAAGAGATGCGTTGACAGAAAACAGCCCTTTCTTACACCTCAAACATTGAATGAAAAAACCTGGACAGGCTGACTGACAGATGGATGGACTCATGCACTGACTGGTTCGATGAGTAAAAGAACTAAGAAGAGTGAAACGTCTAGCCAACTGACTGTTTGTCCAACTGCCTATCTGGCTGACCTACCAAATCACTCTGACTTACTAAATGAATGCGTTATCAAAGGAGCTGGCTGGTTAACTACAACTGTAACCGACTTGATGAGTTACTCAAAGGCTAACTGGCTGACCGGCTAACATTGACTAACAGGCTGACTGACTGACTGAATGACTGAGTAAACAAATGAGGGAATGAACCAAATCTGGCCATCCAACTAGTAAAGCAACTATCCAAAGGACTGAGCGGTTGACACAGAGACTGAGTGGTTAACCAATAGATTAATTGAATAACTGACTGACAGGCTGAATGAGCAAGGAAAGAAATGAAGGAAGTTAGTGTGATGAATGAGCAGACTCACAGAAATTAGATCACGCAAACGAACGGGGAAACATACTCAGGTTTTTTTTTTGTGTGTTTTGTTTTGTTTTGTTTTGTTTTGTTTTGTTTGGGAGAGGGGGTGGGGTGAGGAGAGCTTAAACGTCTGTAAGATAGTCCAACGCCAAGGTTTATACGTGACCAATCCGCCACTTTTTCCTCAGTTCATGATAAAAATAGGCTTAACGATCTCGATTTTCCCAAGTTTGTGTGTACTTGTTTATTGTGAGGTTCAAATGTTTATGAAATCGGGGTTTTCTTTAGTAAAACACCTCGCTTTCTTTAAATGGTTTATGGTGTGCCTCAAGACATGTTATGTGAATAATTTACAGGGGGCTCACCTTACGCTCTGAAGAAACATAAAGAGGTCTTGGAGAGCTTGAAGAGTGGTTACAGACTGGAAAAACCTGACATCTGCACAGACCGTGTGTAAGTTCTCCCTAAGTAACTATAGACAGGAAACATCATATGAAACCATTTTTAGAAAGGTGCATGTGGTACATACGATCGAAGGAGGAATGTTTTGAATTTCATAGTGCGAGTGAGTTGTTTTATCTGTTTTCATGCCTCTTTGCATCCGTCTTCCTGAAACACAAAATGCTTGATGATAACTGCTAGGCTAACTACCAGGTAACACAGTTGAAATTTGTTGCGACTTCATTAGAATGTGAGTTTGAAAGAAAGACCTCCTGTCGTATCTGGTCTCGCAGAACTCAAAGATGTACAAAGCCACTGGCTTTGCCTTAGTTTCCATTTCCTCCGACTCACACTTCCTGAAACGACACAAGAATTGACTGGAGCTACAGTTACATGGATTTCAGAAACCGCCTTTAGGTATTTTACTAGTTTACCTACATTGTAGAAATGCTGCCGAGGGGAAGGGAGATAGTCAAGTAGGCTTGCAGTAATTTAACGACGGTTCGCTGGCGAAGCTGCAATAACGTTTATCACGGATAAAAGAAGCAAAAATGAACTACAGGTTAAGTTACCTCGAATTGGGAAAGTAGCTGCAAGCTTCTGTTGTAATTATAATCTTCTGTGTAACGAGCAATTTACTCACATTTATTAGGAACGAAGACTCTGGGACGTGCATCTTAAAGGCCCAGTTTCACCCATTCGGCATTGCGCCCGTTTGTTATTGTTTTCAAATGACGAAATGATTCCTCATTGGCTCTTTGCTTATCGCCGGTTTCCTCTGTTTCTTGTCGATTCGAAGCGCGCCAATTTAAGATTGTCTTTTTCACTTTCTTTGGCTAATAACTTGTATTGAAAAGTTTACCGCATCCGTGGTTCACGGACAGCTTTCTACAAGACGCCGCAAACACACCTGTAAATTTTTACGGGTCAGCACTGGACTCTAACGAAGAGGACAACGAGCAAGAAGGATTAGTCGTAACTACAGAGGTGAGACATTTCAAATGGCAATTTGCACGCGGCCGCGGTACTGAATTTATATTTCGTTACAACACCTGAATTGTTTCTTTCTTTTTCAGGGAATAGAAAATGAAAGACTCAACAGTATTTGTTCAGGGCAATGTGCACGGATGAGAGGAAGAGGAGAGTGTCTGTGCAAAGCAGCCGACCTCAGTTGTGCCGACGCTTGTAAATAATTGTGTCAAGTCCAAGTGCAAAAATCAGGTATGATAAAGCCGTATGATACAGAAGCTTACAAATGAATGTTCTATCACAATAATTTAACCATTCTTCTAGCGTTTATTTATATATTTTTTCGTCTACGGATTTGGTATCAACAGTATCAGTCACACAAAGAAGCCAGAAAGAAGCCAGGAAAATATATAAATTCCTGATGGTGCCGAGCGGTGGGACGTTCCATTCACGATCTGACCCCGGGATATGGACGAGTAGGTTCTTACTGGTCGGATTTTTGTCGGAACCCTTTGAAAAAACCTTTCCTACCCCTTCACTTTTTGTCGGTGCCTTTGAAAAAGATTCCTACCAGTCGAATTCTGATTGACCTCATCCATAGAGGGGTGGGGGGTGGGGGTGTCAACATCCATCGGCATTGCTGATGCTCAAATATGTAATGCTGGCATCTAGCCGTAAATCTCAAGCTTGTATAGGTTATCTTTATTCGAAAATTATCTTTATTTTGTGAAATTTCTTGCTAGGAATTCATTCAATCCCTGGATAACCCTACAAAGAATGACTTGCTGGTTAAATCATTGAGTATGGGCAGGGGCAGTTTGGACTTCGCTAAAAAGCTAGTTGCAGACAACCTACCCGAAGAGCCTGCACCTCCAAAATACCTACCTGTACCATGGTGCCAGTGTCAGGTTTGTGTGCCAATGGAAACAGAGGAAGAAAATGTCTGTTGCAAGAAACGGCAGTGCATCACTTCTTATTGAACATTTCATAACATTTGCTTGGACAGAGACATTCTTGAAGTGTGCATGAAGGCACGGTGTGATATCAGAGCTGATGAATTCCAAGGAAAGCTTACGCAAAGCAGCCTATCGTCAGTTCTCTCTCTGGAAATATAGGAAATTGGGTAGAGGGGACAAGACGAGTCCGACGTGCTTGTGCAGTAAGGATGATTCGACAAGCATTCCCTTCTCCTGGTGGGAGATACATGGGATTTCGAAATAATTGACATGTGAACATCTGTCACTCATGCTTAGTGCATATTATAAGCCTGATCAGAAACACATATTCCCTCCCATGCCCATTTTTACCTTGGCCTGGATCATGTTATTGGGTTGTCTGGCCAATCACTACTGATAGTCATAGGCAGAAAATGAACTTTATCAAGACGTATTTATTCTGTTACCTGCTATTTCTACACATTTAAAGAAACCAACTTATTTACTGCATATAACAAGTACTGAATTTACATAAAACTTTGTTGAAAAATGATGTAATTCAAAACTATTGCTTGCTTTTCTTCGTCATTATTATAAATTTATCTTTATCATTATTTATAAATTCATTCCATCAGCTTGCTGTAGATGTCTGTTATGAAAAGTGGGACTATTTCCCTGCTGATGCATCTACTAGGACGTAACATAGATATGAAACATTGTTTTGTTCAAACTTTTCCATGTAACAGGGAAAGCCCTTAGTCCATTTGTACTTCAGTCTGTAAATGTTAATAAATACATGGACATTTTAGAAACAGTTTCTGATGTAGAAAGATGTAGCATGCTGTTCCAATGCTCATTTTAGCTTCTTTTCAAAACAAAAAGGTCCTTTCATCAACTCTTCAGTTGGCGGGGGCTCCTTCACGCCAATAGTGTGGGCAATTTGCTTTGGGTAAGATTCATTCATTCTATCGGAAGGCAATGTGAAACTTCCCTCATACATGGAGCGCCTATGCAGCATTTTTGCTACAGGAAAGGGGAAGTAACTGAAAGATTTTTCTTCTTTCACAATTTCGGCATGAGATTTTTGAGACCTTTTTGACCATTTTCTATGGCCTTGTTCTTTTCGCGCTTTAGTAAGTTTTGATTTTCTTGACAAGTGCATGTTGTGGTTGATTGCAGCCAACGTTACTCTCATGATGAAGTAAGGATACCTAGTAGAAGGTGATCAGATACTACACAGTTATTACTTGCAACACACAAAGTAATTAAATAAATTGGTTTCACTGGATCCTGTAGTGGTTCTAAATTGAGTGTCGTAAAACCAAAACCAAATCAATTACTAAACAATTACCAGTAGACCTCTCAGCCATTCAAGTGAAACCAGAACAGAAGCAACTGCCTGATTACTATCAACACTCAATTGACTTCCTTCGATGACTGAAGTAAACAACTCCATTAATCTAAAAGCAATTGCTCCAGCAAAATAATCCGCTTCTTTTCCACAATTTCATTTTCAGACAGGCTCAAGGCTGTTAATGGTTACAGTGTAATCATGATTACAACTGCAGACCACACTACACTAAATTATGATGAATATAAAGTCTATAGAGCCTGCAAAAGACAGAGACACCCAGGCTTTTTCAACAATACTGCACTGTAATGTAATAAATCACATTTGAAAAAGGAAAAAAGGGCTGCTAGGACAACTATAACAGGACAATAACGAAAAAAAAAATTCAACACTTTTTATGATCTGAGATCGAGGGACAGGTGTGATAAGACTCATTTCCACAAGTTGTGTATACATGATAACCGAGATCGTACGAAGTCGAAGGTAACTCATCCCCACCGGGAGAAGGGTCTCTGTCAGCTCTAAAGCAAAATGTGAACACAAATTCCCATAAGTTACCGCTTCATTAGGAGCAATATAAGCTTAGCTTCCATCGCCCAAACAACGAGAACGCTTACTTTTATACGCGGTCGAAATCGAACGCTTACGTAAAGCAAGCTCACCTTCGATGTAGAAGATACTCTGCAAATTCGCCATCCGTGAACTTCCCCAGACTGACTTTCCTCTCTCTCCAAAGATTAAACACGGATTGGCGAAGACGAATATACTGAGCGGAACCCGGTAAACGGGGCCTTCCAACACGCGTAGTTCTCTCCTTATCCTCTTCAGTCACACCACAGCTACATGCTCACACAAAATGATCGAACTGAACGCCTTATTAAAATCTTTATCCGAAATATAGGTGAAAAGCAACAATATAATAACAAAGAATTCCTTTTTACATTAATTGCAGAAACTGAAATAGAAAAATAACTACGGATTGAAATGGATTTCGAAGTGATTCACTCAGGCGCGCAATGCATTAAGGGTGAAACTGGGCCATTAATTCCTCAATTCACGCGTAACCACAATTCCTTACGCCCCTGACCTTTCCGGGACCACAATTCCTCGCGTTTCGAAGAAAAAATGTGTTCTCCCAATTAGAGAGCTGCCTCGTTCGTTCGCTTCGGGTTCACTCACTGCGGAAGCAATTACAGTTGAAACAATGTAACATATCCTGTTCAGTAAGCTACACATGAATTAAAGGGAAACAGTGTTAGTAGGTTATGTGAAGATCATCGATTTTCCTGAATAAAAGAAAACTCCTTTATTTGTTCATCTTTAAGGTACACCTTGATGACAGATTGTTGGAACCAAGACCCAGATGAACGGCCAAGCTTTGAGCGGCTGTATAAGAGACTTGACGATATGTTGGAGGAGCAAGAGGAGTACTTTAGCTGGGACAATCACGACGAATCGAAATATTATTATAGCACACAGACGTCAAAGACAGCAGAGGTTGATGAACTTGACAACCTTGAAGTTGCAAACCTGCCGGATGTGTCCAAGGTAAGTTTTGTAGAACAAACTTCTTGCAGTTGTAGACTTGTGCTTGGCCTTGCATGACAACTGAATTTGTGTATTGAAGTTACCTTCAATCTTATGCTATCATACCTTTCATCTTAGCAGGGGTCAAATGCAGCAGAAGCCGATGAAGCAGACATCATCCAAGTTGAAAAACCAGAGAATGTGTCCAAGGCAAGTCTTATCATATGAGTTCCAAGCTGCACAGCAATGAATTGGTTCATTAAAATCACTTATGAAGCTCATTAAACTTATCCAATCATACTTTGATCTCATTGTTGGTAGGGGCAAGAAACAGAAGTTTAGGAACAGGAAAATCATCAGGCTGTAAGCACACAGAATGTGTCCAAGACGAGTCTTGGACACATTCTGAATGAATGATTTACAGTTGTCAGCAAATGCTTGCTGAGCATAGC
Organism: Montipora foliosa; assembly: GCF_036669935.1. Lineage (NCBI taxonomy): Eukaryota > Metazoa > Cnidaria > Anthozoa > Scleractinia > Acroporidae > Montipora > Montipora foliosa. Next base: position 32,404,835 of record NC_090873.1, read on the forward strand.
TATGAATATTTTTAGTTAAAGTAACTTATCAGACTTAGCTATAAAGCTTTGCTCTTAGTCTTCTCGGTTTTAGATTTGCATTGTAGTCAGATTGCTGCTAAAGCTATTTATTTGTTTGTTTATTTATTTATTTATTTATTATCAAGTGAGATATTACACTGTCTAAGTACAACCAGCTACCAACCAAATAGCCAACTTTCAGGCACATGTTCTTACCGAGACCGACACATTTTAACAATTTAAAGCTCAAAGGTCTGCCTTGTCTTGACTTTGTTTGGCCATTAACAAGCAAGAAAAGAGAAGAATCTCGGACGACACCATTATCGTAACCTTAGGTGCACTCCCCTCGTCTCATGGTCCACTCTGCTCAAACAAACACAATGGCGTGCTTCTAGTCAGTGAAGGCAAGTTTACTTGCACTGTTCGCGAGAAGCAGGTCAGGCCAGAGTTTTTCATTTCTCTACTAGAAGGCATTTGTTGCATATGTTGGCTAAGTCATCCAATTGTTAAAACGTCAAAAAGCTGGAGTAGGCTGCGACATACTAATCATCATCATTATTTATTTACTTATTTTAATAGTTTATTTCTTCGCATGTTTTGGCAATCCGTTACACCCAGCATTCCTCTATTGTTACGCGTGTAGAAGATGACTGAGTGCTTTTAATAGGCAATTTTCACGATAGCGTCATTTGACTACAACCACTAGAATTCAGTTTGTTTTTCTTTTCTTATTTAACTTTTGTATTCCCAGCAGGCTCAAAAAACCAATAGCTCTATTTAGCATGGGACAAGCAAAATCTGCAGGATTCTGGTATTTGTAACCAAATGGCGTCATCATGCAAATGTCCTATTGGTGAAGCTAAGTTCAACTGAGCAAATATTTAAATTAACGTTACGAACGGACTTTCTCAACATGGCAAGCTCTTAATTAAAGTCGCCTACAACCCACTTCAGAAGTGCACATAGTTAGATCTTCGACTAATTTTGATATTAAACATCAAATGCCCCTTTAACTGTAAGCATTTTGCTTCCTGTTTGAACAACAAAGTATGTGTTAGGGTTAGCATAATATTCAGGTTATGGTCAATGCAGCTGATAATTTTTCCTTGCTCAGTGCAGTTTAGAGGACACTTAATAATGTTAATTGTGAGCATTTCTGGACACAAGTGATGTTAAAGTTCGGCAGAAGAGCAAGGAACACTTCTTGACGCTTATCAACATCGGCGTACATCTCAATTTGGTATAATTCTATAGGTGATTATTGACACTTCTCTGCGCTGATTGGTTGCCAATGAGGTGATTATCACGGGATAATCACTTAAGCGGTTTTTCAAAATGGCCGCAGGCGGAAGAGCAATGGGACAACATCGGCGTACATCTCAATATGTGCATTTCTGGACATATCGCATCCGCCACTTTCTGGGTTTTCTTTTTCTCCAGGATAAACTTTTGACGTCATGTTTTGTCTCAACAAGGCTTCTACCGAGACCCCAATCAACCTAAGGACTCGTTTAACTATTTAAGCACCTCTTCAAAGCAAAATTATAACGTGTTGGCCTTAAAGACTTTCGCAGTGTAAAGAAAAGAAACATTTTCAGTAAGATAAAGGGAGTATTCAACCAAAAGAAACACAAAATAAGATAGCTTATAAGTAACCATGCCAGGCCCTAAATTAGAAACAGCGATAGGTCTTGACGTTGTAAAGAAAAGGAGCACATAACGATAAGTACGATAAATCAATTTCTTAATTTTGGTGGTTTTTGTAAAAGTGCAAGCTGCACTTAAAGTATGTGCTCTGTTATGTTGTAGATGGTGCATTGGCATAATAAAAAAGAAAGTAGAGTAAAATTTCACTGCGTTATGTTTCTAAAGAAGGAGGGGAACAAGAAATACAAAATAAGTTAGCTTGTAAGTAAATATGCCAGGCCCGAAATCAGAAACAGCGATAGTCGTTGACATTTTAAGGAAAAAGAGCACATAACGATAAGTATAATAAATCAATTTCTTAATTTTGGTAATTTTTGTAAAAGTGCAACCTGCACTTAAAGTATGTGCTCTATTATGTTGTAGATGGTGCATTGGCA
>NC_090873.1:32411918-32421918 GCF_036669935.1 Montipora foliosa
TTCATTTCTGAAGACAGGCTTGTAGCTAGAAGATGAATCTTGCCTCATGTTCATGTTGCCTCATGAACATGCGCACTTGATGGAAACTTGAAAAAGACTAAGTCATCCCACAATCGAGAGAAAATCAGACATAGATGCAATATATAATCGGAAAATATTACATATAAGAAATGTCACTACGGGTTGAGCGAAGCTCGCTGAAGGGGCCACATGCAAGGAACAAGCATTCCTGCCAATGCCCCTAGGAAAGTCTGAGACGCTCTGGCTTCATCCTAAATGGATGTCCTCTGATGTGATCAGAGAGGCCGACAAAGTAAGATCGATGAGCGAGGTAGCGCTTTGGTGCTATAACAGAACTCAGACCTCCTTCACTCAACCCACAGTGTTTTGTTACTTTTTCATCTTCAAAGCTCGGAATTTCCCTATATTTTGTCAATTTGCTAATCTTACATTTGTGAGAGGGCACACATCCTATTTCATCAGCGTTTGGAATTATTTCTGAAGAAATCTTCGACCTTAAGTGTTTTGTGACTCATATATCCTATTTTGGAGTAGTGCTTCTCACTTTGTATGCAAGGACATGTAATCTTTGATATTGACGTAAAGTCTGTCAAGAATTTGTCGTGTCCATAAACGAGAATGTTTAATAGATTTACCCACACTCAAATAAAAACACTATACACATGCGTGCCCTGGGAAAAACGTCAGCTTACACAAAATTAATTGCACCACAATTGTGCGAAATCCAAATAAGGTGCTATATATAATGACTCAGCAAAGGTCGCCATGGATGGCGACGGCGACGGGTTAAGCGAGGTTCCCTTGCGAGCCTTGGCCTAGTAAATTCAGGAAATGTTTGATCACCCAAAATAATTCCTGGATGAAATTTCGATCCTGTTTTACTTCATTTCCTGAGCTCTGAGGTGATACAAGATGCATTTGCCGTAATGACTGGTTCCCTATTCGGACTTGACGACTTCAAACTGCATTCTTGATTTCAGAGTAGGCGAAGTTGGATTTGCCTTCTCTCTCCAAACACTCCTGTATTTGATAGCCTAAGTTGTTCGCAGTTCAATTTTTTGACTTACTGTTATGGAAGCCTCTTACTAACTTAAATATGGTTGGACAGTCGCCCTTCTCTGCAAAATTTGCGTATCTGTTAAACAGCTTAAAAATTTCATGATTTGTTCAAGGGTTGCCAATAGCTCAGTGGATTCACTTGATCTTATGAGGCGAGAAGTCCGTGATCAGGGTTGTACACCTCTTCCAGGCAATTTTTTTTTCTTAATCAAATACTTCTTATTTATTATTGGGCGCAAATTATATGGTAACTTACCTTTACTTCCACTGACATTTTACTGCCAGAAACACGGTGGCAGAGGATTTTTTGTCTCAGTTTGCTTTTATTTGATACCGATAAAATCTACGAGTTCCTGATAGCTCAATAGAGATGAACGTAAATTTGACGTAACGAGAAGGTCGTTATCCTCAGTTCGAGATAACATGGTTGCTCTTTTTATCTATCTTTTCTTTTTTTAAACTTTTCAACCTTTTATTGTAAGCAAATTATCGTAAATTTGAAAATATATTAAACACAGCATAAAAAGCTTGTTATTTGCCCGACTTTCTCACTGCAATGAAATTTGCGCAGTAAAATTTGCATGACAAAGCCTTTTGTTTCGATTTATGAAGAACTTGTCACTGATTGGTTCTCGATAATCTCATCCATATTCAATTCATATTTCCAAATTTGACTCATTTTTCGCTGACCGTCATGATGGCAAAATGTGCTGTGCCGTTTCTCTGGGATTTGAACGTCGAACGGAATTTTTTGGAACCGGCAAGGCCAGGAGGAAGAAAAAAAATATTTTCTCCTTTTCATCCAAGACCGGTAAGTTGGAAGAGTCATGCGAAGTTTTGGTTTATATTTCGACCAAAGGTGCAGAAGGCAAATATAAGTTTCTTGGTGAAGGAAACACGTGTTTGTGACTCAGTTGGTTAAGCCCTGGTTGATAATTTTGATAATTTTGCTGCTGTTTTAGAGGAGACATTATCCAAGTTTTACTGCAAGAAAATTACCCCTCTGAGAATTTGAAATTCTTGTGCCCGTGAACGTTTCAAAAACTAATGTGGTGTTTTGTTTGTCTTTGTCTCCACAGGAAACGTTCTGTCTTAAATATTTGGAAGAACGAAGGAGAATTTTCTTCTCATGTCGCCGCTCACAGGTAAGCTTGAAATTTATCTACAGTCACTGCGGAACACGAGTTGAATTGAACGTATTTCTTTGATCTCTTCGACCTTGTGCATGTCGTCTCATCAGTTGTTCTTCTATATTATATTCCCAGGACACAGAAAAAGAAATGCAGCAAGAAAGAAGACATCAATTGAAGACCTAGATGGAAATTCGCCAAAGATAAGAAAAGTACTGTAGACTTAAGATACTACTTATTTAGAAATGGTGGCAGGAAAAAATACTCAAATTTCCTTTACAATCGATTTACAATAATTCAGAAGTAAAATTGCCCAATAGGCCTTTTTCTGTAATATAAGATTCTCTCGTCGGATTGCACACTTCGCCCTTAAGTACGCACACGATGTCAGGCAGCTCAGTGGAGAATGGACATAAGAAATTGACACAAGAGAATGGTGGAGAATCGGTGGAAAAAAATCAGTGGACAATGGACATAAGAAAATTTGCTCATAAAGTTAAATACCGATTTAGAAATAACAGGGGACATTTAAATAAAGAAGGGCAACCTTTCTAGGCAGCCACCATTTCAACATTGAGCGATCATTGCATTAATCCTCGGGAACCGTTTTTGTTCAAAATGACTTAGACTTTCCTTTTTAATGTAATTTGAATGCCCATTTACTTGTCTCCTCCCCCATAAAAATATTAGAGATTACACTCATCGCTCAGTGTCTTATTATCGATGCTGTACACTTCTTTAAATGGTGTAGCAAAATGATTAACAATTTTAAGGAGGTACTGGCTGATGAATCAGTTATTCGGCGATATAATGCAGCATTATGAGGCTAAATTTCTTTAAACTCGGTTCTGCAAAAATGTGTGGGCTAGCATTATTTAAATCTTCTTTCCCAAACGATATAAAGTATTCTTAAACACTAGACTTGCTAACCGAGTTCTTAAAATTGTCAAGGAATAAATCTCGCATTCTTTAGTCATTGACATAGAACTATAAAAGCTGTTAATTTGCGACTCTCTTGATAAGTGGTTTGCTCTGCTTGTAAGATAGTTCATCATTTGTTTTGATGGTAAGGCATAAAGTATACTACAGAAAGTTGTCCAAGTTTAAGGCTATGAGGAGCTTTGTTTGAAATGATGCTTTTGGGTCTTTTGTGATCCAATTCGTTTGTGTCCAGGCAACCAGAGGTCACTCTTCAACTTAAGCATTTAGGCAGAATTAAAAAAAAAGTGATATTTTCTGCAATCTAATCAAAATTTCTTTACTATAAAAAGAGATGCTTTAAGACTCAATTGAACAGAGGTATCGACAAGTTTTTATGGAATATTCTACTGGAGTTTCGTGACACTTGTTACTCTGAAATATTGTACTCGCTTTTCGCAAGACCTCACACTTCGAAGCCCAAGTTCTAGTATAGAGTTTCCGACGCTACACGCTGATTTTATGCTTCTACGCTGTTAGCAACTTCCATAAATTCTTAAAACTTGATTCCATTTGATAGCCGATGAGTAGGCCTTTATAGATTATGCTAGCATAATTTTTGGCATAATATCTGCCAAGTAGCAAAGCTAGCATAATTCGCATATTTTGATAATTATCGGATCATTTATTTTTGATGCTACAATTTGCTCATTGTTCATCTGTACTCCCAAGTCCCAAGCACTTGGTGACGTTATTCGATGCAAGCAAGTGGAATGCTGCAATATAACAATCGCAGATAAGCTACATGAGAGTATAGTCTAGTACTAGTGTGCATGTTAACATGAACCACATGTTTATTTGAATTTCATTGTGGACTTGTTGCGTTTCTTTCTTGTAGACCAACGGCTTCGAATTAAAAAAATGTATTTTTTGGACTTATTTGCAATTTTTTCTAAGAGCATAATTTTAAAAAAAGGGGCATAATTTGGAAAAAAGAGCACAATTTTAGCATAATTTCGCCAAAAAAAAAAAAGCAATGCTACTAGCATAATATGCTACTTTTACTAGCATAATCTATAAAGGCGTAGCCCATAATGCGAAGTAAATGGTTGAGCGTGTAAAATCGAGTTATTGTTGCACGCGGGAGGTTGCTAAGCACGAAAGAAGCGTAAGGGCCGATTTACACCGTGCGATTTCTACAATTCTTTTACAATTGTCGTGTACGTCAGAAAAAAGTTTTAGCATTTTAACACAAGTCGTAAAACGCTGCGACAATCGTAAGTCATGTCATAGGCCTGTCAAAAGCTTGTCGTATGCGCCAAATATCGTACCGTGTAAATTGGTCCTACCTTCTGCTTAGTAAACCTCCAGCGTGCAACTATAAATTGATGCTACAATATGCATGAATCGTTTACTGTTTGTTAAAGATGAAAAAAAAAAAACATTTTGCTTTCCCATTAAAATGGGGCGCCCGTTTTCGGGGAGCTACAAGGATCGTTAGTGTCTTTAAACCAAAATTAATAACCAAGGAAACGTGCATTGATCGTACGCTTGTAAAACCATGTTTTATAACATAACCAAAACATCTCGTGACTCTTTTGAATGCCACTTTTTCACAAACTTGTCGAGCTGGCTTTCACTTAGGCTCGCAAATCGCTTTACCGGTGGTTTCAGCAAAATACCCGCTAACGGGTTAAGACATTACATTTCTAAGTATTTTTTCATAAAGCTGCGAAGAATTTTAAGCGTTTTTTGTGGTAGACTGGTCGGTCATTATTTGTATTCTGAGGAAAAAGCATTTTTTTCCCCTGCGCACGCGTCAGTGTTTCCGTCATAACCATTCACCAATGGGAAAATAGTAAATGTGTAATTGACCAATTATATTTTGGCAATCGTCATATCATTTAAAAATAAGAAGTATAAGATAACTAAAGTAATATTAAAAACATAAAAGCAATATATCTTACACTTTATACAAAATCAGGATCTGAACATAATTAGATCTCCTACGGTCTTTATTCTTGAAAATAAGTTTAGCTCAAATAGACTGCAGTAGGTTAAAATTTAAGTCAAGGAAAGAAATTAGATTCGATTTTATTGTTTTCACAAATAAGACTGTTAACCACAACATGGACTCGATTTTGGTGACAGTAGTAACAAACTACTTTAGAAAAAGAGTGACTATGTGGCAGTTCATCGACAGACTCGCGGCGATGACGTGAAAAACGGCAACCGATCGAGAAACTACGGTAACTGATCAAACCTGACATAGCCGGATTATAGGGGTCTCTCAAACTCAGCAGATCGAGAATTGAACAGACGACGAACAATTAAATAAACAGCGAATTCAACTGGGCCACCAACATCCCCAAAATGCGTCACTTAGAGCGACAAAAGTACTTTGTATTTAAAAAACTCGGATTAACTCTGAAAAACCGATAGGGACAAAGACAAACTATGGACCAGGAGCACTTCGAAGGATGACATACTTCAACTGCAAGACACCATAATTCAAATCGTGTTTATAATTGGCAGGAATTCGAACGAACGACACACTGCAAATTGAAAACAGTAAATTAATACTATAAAAAAAATGTAAAATAATTAAAAATACTTTAATGGGAAGCCTACATTCGTAAAATTCGGTTGTGCTAGGTGACTCATCTCTTTTAGTGTTGCTACAGTTGCTTACTCACCCAACACCGCACGCGTGTTCGAAGTCTCCCGAGCAATCAAATTTTATTGGTGAATAAACGTTTTAGGCTTTTTAGATTTCCACTATCATTTGGAAGCAAGCCGGATCTTGAAACCGGTGCGATGCTAGACAGGTTGGCTCACCGAAAATTCCGTATCAGTTGAGTTATTTGACAGGGACGAGATATGGCTTACGCCCAGTCTAGCATGAAAATATGCATTGAGTAATTTTCACAAGTTATTAACAAATAAACACTAATTTGGACATAACATTTTATTTAATTTTCTTTTATTTATCTGGGACTTTTCTTGCATTACGTCATGATAAAATATATAATTTTTAAATTTATGATTTGGCTCGTCTTGTCGATGATCAGTTTACATTGTTGGTACCTCCTTGAAATGTCTGACTTGCTGGCTACACCGAGTACAATGTAGAAGTTTAGCTTATTACGAAACTCTAATGTCTGGTGAGCAGCAAAGCGCGCATTTTTTCCCATTTTAGCGCATTTTTTTGTTTCATTGCGGGCCTAGGTATTTAATGTTTTGTGAGGTTAGGTCGTTCCGGTTAGTCTTGAGAAAGACTGTTGTCGATGACACAAGCGAAGTATCCACTATACACAGGCGCATTAGGATGCAGGTCGCTTTTTTTCCCAAGTGCGCGTGAAGAGAGTAGAAATGCCACTATTGACTGAACTGACAGGCACTCCACGGAATGTGTTACCTTTGCCAGTGACTTAATGCAAACTTCGAACGACTGATTGACAGCTCCTACATAACCGACAAGCGAGAGACAAAATTGACAAATCTTACTAACAATAGCCAACAAGAAAAACGGATCAAACGTGGCCACTATAATCATAACAATCGACAAGATCACAACTTACCCTACAGACAGACAAAAAAAAAATCTGTTTTTAAAACAAAAGTTCGCGTGTGAACAAGATGCACTGATAATATTGGCCGACATTTCTGTGACCATGAAAACATCAATATCCTCAGATGTTCACGATAAGAATAGTCGCTATACTGTGCGCGAAGAAGATATCTAATTTGAGGAAAAAGAAAAATCTCTGCATTTCATCCACATTTTTTGTAATAATTTGCGTTATTCCCTGGATAGTGATATATCCAGTGGATAGTGCTTATCAGTCTTTCGAAAAACGGGATCACGGCAATAAACCGAGTACTTTTCTATCCACTGACATTACACAGCTCAGCCGACTTCGACGAAACCTTAGACAGGCACAGTCTCGATACAGAATTAACTATGAGAGGGTGAGGTGAAGTGCTATTTTCTACTCATATAAACCCGGTGGGCGTTAGCCCTTCTAATTGATATGGGCCCACTCGAGGACGGAGAAAAACTCTTACCAGGGTGGGAATTGAACTCACGACTTTGTAGCTCAGTCGGTAGAGCAGCGGTGATCTAACCCGAAGGCCGTGGGCTCAATTTCCACCCTGGTCAGAGTTTTTCTCAGCTCTCTAGTGGGCCCATTTCCATTAGCAGGGCTAACGCTCACACGGTTTACATGGGTAGAAAATAGCACTTCACATCACCCTCTCATAGTTAAGTCTGTTGAAATATAATCGCTACACAGCCAAAGTTTGCATAAACGTAACCCTTTGTACAGTCTCGATGCAGTCAGACAAAACGCGGTTATTTGGACGACCAAAAGCTAATGGACAGCAAGGAATCTTTGAGTTGAGAACGAGTCAGGTTATGAAAAGGAGTTTACCATTCTAAGCAGGTGCATAAGGTTCGAAGATTGAACTTTTTACTTGTGCACATCATAGTCGACAACTCAGACCCTAACGAAGTCCAAACCAAGGGTCTTCATCGACGGATCAAAACGCACGAATCCTCGTTCAGCTTTCACAGTCAATACTGTCGCGATTGCCTGACAGACGACTACTGATTCACTGACAATATTCGATCACATTACTAAACGTTTGACAGAGAGCACTTCTGCTGACGTTGTCGAAAGTAGGTGTCATCAACAACAGTTCGTCTTGAGACTACACTTATCCGGACGACCATAATTTAACTAGTTAAAAATGAGGTTACACAGACCACAAAAACAAACCAAATAATGCAAAATCTACAGATGATGGATATTTGGCAACAAAAACCAGGATCCTGTAAAAAGATTAGCTTGTTTTCCGCTGCTAATTAGAACTTCCATCTCACTTCTTACGTAAAATACCACGATTTCCATTGGTTCATTTCCAAAAATGAAATAACTTTATTTCTTGAGCATTAAAAACAAAGAACAGGAAAGAGAGAGCAGTCAGTTTTTTTTTTCAAGTGCCTGAGATTTATCCAATTTGTAGCTAGTCACCGAAGAAAAGTTACAAGCTGACTTGCTGGTAAACTACTCCAATCTATTTTAGAACAGAGAACAAATTTCGGTCTCCTTGGTAGATTTTAAGAGCAAACAAATTACCGGCAAACGAAATAATCTTTTAGCTAACAAGCTCAAAACCTCGACTGAGGTTTTAAATATTGCACGTCAGCCCATATTGGCGGAACTTCACCCGGTTTCGATCAAGTTCATATGTTATGCTATTAAGCAGATATTAGGAGTAAAGACGTAAACATAACCTTTTCACTTCGCATTGGTTTGTTCACCTCGGTCTGTACAACTATCAGCCTGCTCAGTTTTGTTTTGTGGAAAAGGGAAACGTTTGACTTTGGCATAAAGAAAATCACGAAAGCGCAAGCAGCAGCGAGCAGAGTTTTAGAAGCTTTCAAAGACATTAGAGTCGTGTAACAAGCTCGAAGTAGTAGTTAATTTAGAGGAGAAGACCTTTTCTACTGGACAGCATGGGGCGCTTCGGCAACGCATTTTGCCATACTTTCTACACGCCTTAGGTCATCGGCCAGTGTCATCTTGGCTAGTATGCAAACAGAAGTATAACTATAGTGGATAGATGTGATTATGACTGATTTTAAACCATGAAATTATTTTTGCTTTCAAACGCGAAACACGAGAAGCTACAAAGGTTACAAGACAATTATTGCATTTTAGTATATACTAAAACAGTGTATACCGTTGAACGCGCGCGCTGATTGGCTACTCAAACTCCGGAAATCCTTTGCTGTTCACCTCCTAGCAATTCGCGCATAATTTGCGCCCGAAAATGTTGTTATTTTTGCAGGATTAAATGAGTTAAAATCTTCTTCTAGTGCTCTATTATCTCACTGTTTTACTATACACTAAAACACCTATTCACCTCGGTGTCGGTGGCTAGCTAGTGGTGGATATTTACCTCGCCGCTTCGCGGCTGGGTAAAAATCCACCACTACTCACCTCCACTTCGGTGAATAGTTGTTAAATGTTTACTGTAGTTTTAACTGTGTTTGCATGCACCTGAATGGCTGACATTTAAATTGTCTTGCGTTTTTATAAATTAGCCCTTTTTGCTTTGTTCAATAAACAATATGCCTTTCAACTATGATTTGAGTTAAAGAACGAGGCAACCAAGATTAATTTGAGCAAAAACAAAAACAGTAAAATGACAGCCATTTATAGAATAAGGTCTGCCTGCTACGACTTTTTGGGGCAATATCCTTTTAACCTCGGCGCCGCATTTAGTAAGCTTCACCTATTTATGCGAAAAGAAAAACAGGGACGAAGGTAGTCAACACTCGAGCGTTTTTTCTTTAGTTTTTGCAGGGTTGAAAACATTTAAGGTAGAGCCTTTTAACCACTTTTCCTTGAAGATGTTGCCAGGGGAAACGCTGTGCAATTTTAGTCAGATCTTCCCGCCAAAAAACTTAGAAAAAGTACGGGCGCTTAAAGTACGCATGCGCCAACTTTTTTTTTTCAAAAACCTTATAAATAATCACTATAATGAAACGCATAATAAAGAGACCATAAAAGACACAAGTTTTTATGTATGTTTGTTTATTATTTCAATGGAAATGGTTTTTTTTAATACGGCGCATGCGTATTGGGGACGCCGTATTTTTTCTAAGTGTCATTTAAGCAAAAAGGTCAAAGTCCACTCTGGGGAAAGAACCTCCGTGCTTTTTCTCTATTCTTCAACTTAACTTTACTTGCCTGGTACATTTTTGTAGTTAACACAAAATTCGTCTACAAAAACCTCCCCTAATTGTAGAACCATTACGAAAACTCATTTTACCTTTTAATCCCTAACATTTCTCTTCTTAT
>NC_090873.1:32426918-32444418 GCF_036669935.1 Montipora foliosa
CTACCCCCTTGAAAGCAATGAAAATGTAATGATCCTCCTGTTGTTACAAGTCATAATTTCATTCTACTGCAGTCAGTTTGAACTCACCCTCCCAGTGTTTGCAAATCGTGTCTGCCATCGATTGCCAAAGAAATTGACACTTGCAGCCTATTACCACCCCTCAAAAAAACCTTCATTGGCTGCCAGTTGTTTCCTGTTATCACAGTTTGATCATAGGGCTGAAGTTAAATGATCTAACAATCTGTCTGTAGTTGATTGTCAAAGTTTTACACTACCCCCTGCCCCTCCCCCCCAACCAAATACTATGTGAATACCCGTCCGCGATTGGGACATTAGGTAAAAATTACGGTTTTCCTCAGTTTGTAACGAGTGTATAATTATACTTCGCATTGCGAAAGCTTTTGCCTGTAGCAAACTGCTACTGCTGTAGCTACTGCTACTTCTAATTTGTTTCAAAGCGCTTATAGCCTCTCCAAAGGTTTGACACGGTACACTACAGTTTCACCTCTTATCATAAATTACCTTTACTTGCTTCTGTAATAGTCATCTTCTTCCTGTCTTGCTTCATTTCTTTTTGGTTTCAGTTTTCCTTTATTTAATACTTTATATACGAACTACTCTTACTTGTTCTTGTCCCTGCGATTATCTTGAGCTCTCTCTTCTTGTTTGATTTGTACCTCTGAATATCTCTTTCCAGGGTTGTAACCTGCACAAAACAAAATAACATGTCATTAAACGCAACGAAAAGTAAATAATTTAAAAACTTAACAAATCAACATCTATTTCCTTGATATAGTTTTTCAACTCGTGTTATGCAAAATTGAAAGGAGGAGGACAGCTGGTGAATTGGAAAAGAAAACACTATTTTTTTTGACCAGTCACCACATGAAATTTATTTATCCTCCCGAAAAACGGAGGTTGTTGTGGTGTTTCTAAGGCAGAATATAATGGCCGGGTTTTCAGCAGAAGGTAAAGAGTCTGTTCCAAAGTCATAAAAATAATGCACCTATCAATGTTAACCCCAGGGAGGGGGGAACGGGGTTTCGGGCTAACCACGGGAGTTTCACCGTGAGGTCTGTCCCTATGGTAGGGATTTTGATCGTATGTGACGTCCACAGGCTAGCGATTTTGATCGTAAAAAGCACATCTCACCATCTTCACTTGCCACCGGGTGGACATTTTGACCAATTATTTTGTCCCAGGGGTGGGGAATTTGAATTATTTTAAATGAAAATGTCAAAATCCCCACCCGATGTCCGACCCCCTCTCCCTGGGGTTTAACATTGATAGGTGCATAAATCTGAAAAATTCCCAGCCTTGAATCTGACTGCTGCTTCTAACCTTAACAAGTTTGTCAACCCATCAACCCATTTTCCTAAATCTAATTACATCTCGGTGGTTAGACGGGGGCAAATACGGAACTGTGTCCTGAAATCGTATTGCCTCGTACTACGGGTGCTGTAGTCGGTAAAAATCACACTCATCACCATAGGGCTACAAACGCACGATTTGCGATCATAGGGCTTCAAAAGCACAAATTCAAAAACACAATCTGCAACCATTAGGGGTCAAAACGCACAAATCCAATTAAGCCCGCTAAATGCACTTACTACAAGTGGGGGTATAATTGCACTTTTTAAAAAACCTAAAATAATATCTCATATAATAGTATAATGAGTTGTAAAGAACTTCATGAAGAGTTAATCAATATGGAAGAAGTAATTTGTCCATTTTGCAATAAAGAAATAGGTAAACATACGAAAAAAACAGATCAATGTTGCGATCAGCCAGAGATAGTGAAAGATAATATCATAGTTTGCAAAAAATGCGGAACAGTACAAGGTTATACACCTTTAATAGAATTTATTGATTTTCACTCAAATAAGCATAGATTCCATCGTAAAAGTGTTTACCAAAGAAAATATCATATAGAAAACATAATGAATAACATTGCCATTAAAAATGGTTTCCAGATTTCTGTAAAAAATATGGATAAAATAATTCGAATTTTTGCGGCTATCGGGGAAGTTGTGAAAGATGTTAACATTGATAGAAAGCGTATGATTAACATAAATTTCATTTTAAAACAAATATTTAAAATGCTTGATCTTCCTTTTGAAAAGGTCAAGACGAGTAAATCCAAAAAGACACTTCAATCATATGAACGGTATTGGAAAGACATCCTGTCATTGGCATCAGACCGAATTAATGAAATAGTTAAGGAATGAATTTGTCATTGTATTTAGCGTAGAACTTATCAACACTAGGACAAACATCAGTCACAAAATCATCTACATTTTTTAATTCTGTGTGAAATGATGGATTAAATTCACCACTTCGCAACATGTCTTTTATTGAATTCAAAAGATGCTGATAACTTTGGTATGCGTATGTGCAATTTTGTATTTTAAGATCCAGTGACTGGAAATCCATGTAAGACTTGATTAACAAAGCACAAGTGCTGATAGCTACTAGGGCTATACCGCCAGTTACAACAGCACTAATAATTCCACCAGTACCGGTTAAAATGGAAACAGTATTTCCTAACAGTTTGAATTTTTTGAAGCGTTTAACAGCCTTTTTGTAAGCCCAACACTTTCTATGGTATGCCTTATAATAGCTCTTTAGTTCGTCGACCTGACCTTCTGGGAGTTTGTCTGAAATATGGTTCCAGCTGAATATTCTCTTTTTTCGATCTTCCATATATATAGTTCAGATTGTTAATCGTCTGCATAGACAATATAGTATACCACTGACTTGACCACAAAAAGGTGATCTTTTAATCAGTTTAGTTGTGTATTTTTCTGAAATAGCATAAGTGTAACCTCTACCGAGCTTATGGTGGTCATAAAACCTCCCGGAAGCATCATGTAATACACTATGTGAATTTAATATATCAATCCAACCGAAGATCTTTTCAAGTAACCATGTTAGACAGCCACTACCTGGTCCAAGAAGACCAATTTCACCATCATTGAGTTCAAGAATCTCATTCATAGACATGTCTCTTTTAAAATAGAAACAGTGCAGGTATTGATAAACAAGTGCTGATTTTAATATTTTGTCATTAATGCATGGATGTTTTTCTTTTGCTTCTTGAAAACTATATTCCACAAATCGTAATAAATTGTCGATATACATATATATTGAGTTATATATTTTGAAAATCCACATCACAAATCGAAATGATTTTGAATGAATCTGAACATATTTTTCAATTCATCATCAGACAGAGATTTAGCCCAAACGGCAAAAGCATATAAATCCATTTCACAGAAATTCACAGCAGTGCCATCAGTATGAACCTGACATCCAATAAACATTTCTTGAGCTGAACCTGTCAGAGTGGTAGAAATTGTTTCTGTTTTAATCGCACTGATTGATGTAACGCCTCTAAAGAGTTCTAGATTTGTCCCATTAATACGAATTGTCCAAACTTCGATATTACCAGAGAGATTCAGCAAAGAAGGAATGTTAAGTCTGCCATTTGACGAGGAACCAAAATCGATATAGACTGTGCCGTCTCCCCATGGTAAATGCACACCGAATCTGACGGCTCCACGCCCCCATTGAAACTGAGATTGATTGGTTATTGCTTTTGTATTGACAACCAGTATTACTGTACATGTGTTACCAGATTTGCCTGCCATTTCAGAAACATCAAATGATTTTTTTTCCAAATAGTCATCACTACCATCGAAACGTATGAAAAAACGTTTTTTCAATGAATCCCTTAGAAGAAGAGGCTTTTTTGAATTGGTTTGTTGTGAAAAATCGATATTATTCACAGGATCAATCCATGAACTAACTCTATCATTTGAATCGGCTGTGACTACTGATAAAGCTGGAATTAATGCAATGCTGATTTTGTCTAACACTGGTATACCAGGTAGACTGTTCGAAATAATGAAAGTCGATCTGTCTAACTTCAAATCGAGTTGTTTTTTTATGACAACATGGTTATCTTCGGTAGCAGCCTTAACGATGAGATTTTTGTCAGTTTCTATATGTCCATCATCATTTACTGAAAGTTGAGCTTGAGCTTGATAGGTAAAATCATCATCAGAGTGATAGTCAATGGTGTATTCAATTCTGTCACCATTATCGTCAAGAAGATGTGTACCATCTAAATTTTTTACATACAATGTCATATACTGTTGCATTATATAATTCAATTAATCAGTAATGTTTTGTAATGTATAATGTAAACATAAGATCTTACGCCATCCCCATCGTCATCCTCAAAATTTATTCGTATGTTTGTTATGTTTTCAAAATATCGATTGATATTGACAGTAAGTATTTTGCTTGTTGAAAAATCTATGTTGTAAAATACACTATTGTCTCCATAAAAAGTAATATCGTGATCCGAATCTGATGGATATCTTTTTTTAGCATAAATTTTTATTTTATCGATATAAATTTTGGTAAATGTTAGATGTACTGTTCTAGAAATGTTAAAATCACAACCCAGTGATGATTCTAAAGTGGTTCCATAGGCGTAAGACGGTAATATCTTATCAAATAACCCTAAAATTTTGTTACCATTCATATTGATTGGCACATGCATTAAAAATTGATCATTTACAATCTCATAAGCCAAATTGTAATCATAAATTGTGAAATCAAGGTTGTTTTTTGCTTCGCCTTTTATACCGTAAATCAGGGCATACAATGGTAAAAGAGTTGGGCTTCTATTGTCATAATTTGCTTGAACAGTTACATATAACCGTCTTTCGATAGTTGGTGAAGAACCATCTGGTGATAAGTTCATGATAAAGCGATAATATTTATACTCTGTGTTGGTTTTGACTGTTGTGGTTCTATCGGTGTTCATGTTTCTTTTTTCAAAAGTAACCTGCAATGAATTAAACTCAACATCGAAACCGGTTCTCAGGAAATATATTTCTAAACACACAGTATATTTATCGCTATAATTGTCACGTATCAGTTTGAATAGATTAAAATCGAATCGTCCTTTAAACAGACTGGAACCATCTGCTGCCTTTTGAACATTGAATGAAAATGCTTTTTTGTTGTTTTTATGTGGTGAGTCATTATAGTTGACTAAATTGGCATCCTGTATTCCATAATCTTCTGTAAATTCCCCATCATCCATAGCATATTTCAGCACATTTTCTCTGTTTGTATGTGTGGTTATGTGACTCTTCACTATTTCGTCGTCTACATATTTCTTATTTTTTTCTATTTGTTCATCTGTGTATCTATTGTTTTCGGTAGAAACAGTTGCAATACCGTCATTCACTTGCTTCAAAGTGATGGCATCTTGATTATGTGTGGCTCTGCCGAGATTTATTATTCGTTGATTGTTCATGTCTAGAACAGAAGTCATTACACCGCTTCCATCCAATTTCAATGTTTTTCCAACCTCGGAATCGACATAAGATTTGTTTGTCACATCTCTAGCACCGGTTGGTTGTCCGCAATTTATTATTTTATTCAAAGACATATCCAAATTTCCAGTCATTTTAGAGGATCCGTCTAATCGAAGTGCATCCAAAAATAATCGATCAACGTAACCTTTTCCTGTGGCATCATTTACACCTGTCGGATCAGCAAGATTGACAAGCTTGTTATTGTTCATGTCTAGATTGCCAGTCATTTTGGCTGAACCGTCTAATCGAAGTGCATCCAAAAATAATCGATCAACGTAACCTTTTCCTGTAGCATCATTCAAACCCGTTGGATCAGCAAGATTGACGATTTTTTTTTGTGACATGTTTAAATTTCCAGTCATTGCTTGCGTACCATCTCGCAACACAACCTGATTAACATTCGGTTTGGTTGCTAAACCAGTTTGCAATTGGTGTTTTGTAACAGCGTCAGAATTGCCAGTGCCTTCAGCAAGATTGCTGATTTTATTGTTTCCAAAGTCAAAATTGCCAGTTACGGAAATACTTCCATCTTTTTTCAAATAATTAGCCAGCTCCGTTTTGTCAGCTTTGAAATTAAAAGAGCTGTCAACGTAAAATTTATTAGAAGCATCTGAATGCAGTATCGGGTCTTTCACTCCGAAGATTCTTTGATTTTTCATGTCGATTGGATTTTGGGCTTCTATCTTTCCATCGTTTGTATTTAATTCAAAATAAAAACTATGCAAATGCTCACTACTGACAGCGTCACTATAGCCATGTCTAGCAGGGGCTACGTTTTCAACACGTCTGTTGTCCATATTAAGGGCGCCAGTCATTACATTGCTCCCATCTAGTTTCAAACACCCAGAAACCTCTTTATCAACATAACTCTTAGTAGTTGCATCGTCATTCGTTTGAGGTGAATCTAAATTTCTCAGTTTTTTATTCTGCATATCATAATCACCGTCATCTGTTAGTTTGAAACCAACACCAGGCAATCCTTTTACTATTTCAATAACTTTTTCATGTGAATATGTGTCTTCAGGTAATTTACCATTTGAGTAACTCATATATACAATTGGTTTATATTTTTTCATCGAAATTCTTCTTTACTTGTTTCTTGGGTTTGTCAATATATATAAAATTAAAAGGGTCTCTAGTTGCTTTCTCGTATAATTGTTTTGAGACATTGTTTTCACGACATATGAGACTTTTTTCATTAGTACTCGGAAAATCATAAATGGCAAAATGTGAGCAGTTTAATCTAATATCTTTTGGTGTCTTATAGTAGCTTTGACTCAAATATATGGCGCAGCAGTTTTTATGTCTCCCCTGTATAAAATAGTCAACTAACGGTTTTTGGTTTTTATCACATACAAAATCGTCGAATATCACAATTTTTTGATTGTCACCATTGAGATTTTTTACAGGAATTATTTTATCATTGCTTGCTTCAATAATATCATAACCAGCTTCTTCACTCCATGGTTCGAACTCTTTCATGAGATTCCGATACTTTGACTGCTCTAAGTTTTTTGCATAAAGGTATATTTTATCAAAATACAACAGATTGTGAATCATATACATCAGTGTGTTCGTTTTTCCCGAACCAGAAGGTCCACAAATGAGCATGCGGAAGCATCGATCAGGCATAAAATCATGTAGTTGTGTGAAGTTTGTGACAACATCGTCGTCAGTATCATAATTAGGTATCTTCATTTATATCATATGGGTATATTGTTTCAATAAAGTTGTGTATAACATGGTGTTCAACACGGTGTAAAACGTTATTTTTTATATATGAATTTCCATTTTTATGTAACGTAACAATATAACAATAAATGAGTTTACTCAAGTGGAAAGAACTCGCAAAGAGTAAATCTGAATTAGGGGATAAGATTAATTATGTTCATAATGCTATTACAAAGCATGATATTGATCAGAAGACCAGTCAACAGGGATTTTCAAAAGTATTCCAACCAATCACAAGCAAATTAGATGATGTTATTGATAGTAATCAGGCTTTAAGGTTGCCAAGGAAAAAACGACCACTGAAGAAAGGAGAAGTTCCTGATTACGGCATTGATATAGAGGATGAAGTTCCAGATATGAATCTTGGTGATCTATTTGAACAACCTGTTTTACCACAGCAAGAAAAACAACTGGTGCCAAAACCGCCAACATATGAACAATCTTTACAAGATCTTCTGGAAGGACAAAAAGAGATTTATGTTGATCCTAAGTACTTTCCTGAAGGACCACCAGAATATGATGACGACGAAGAGATCGATTATGGAATGGATGATGAAGATATGGACGATGAGATATTGAATGAGATGGATGTGCCAAATTATGACACAGTTGAAAAAATACTGAATCAACCAGCAATGAATGACAAAAAAACCAAAGCATATCTGCGTAAGATTTTGGCTTATACTAGAACGAAAAGAAACAGTTTGAGAGGTGCCAAAACACATGTGACAAAACAATATAATAAGGGAATGATCGGGGAAGCACAAAGACAAGAGATGAACAAAAGAATAGACAGAGCTAAAAATGTCTTGAATGCATATATTGAACATTATGACACTAAATTTAAAACGATGACAGGTTCTGGAATCAGAAGAAAAGGTGGCAATGTGATATTTTTCAACAAACCGAAAGAACTCATAAAAAAATTGGATTTGATCATTGGTGAGATATTGGCTGGCAATACAAGCATTGACATGCGAAATATGGGTGTTTCTATATTGGACACATTATTGAAAATGTCGACAATCAATAGATCACAATATGGTAAATTATACAAACAATATTTCAAAATTTAATGTAACCTAATCACATAATGGAACGAGAGATAGTTTTATCGTCTTACAGTGTGAAAAATCAAGGGAACAATAAACCAGAAGATTTTGCAACAAATTTCACCAGACCTGTAACTCTAGACAATAATAAACAATACGTTATCGGTCTTAACAGAGTCATTAACATGTCATTCACTTGGTTCAATGTCAATGCTGGGTACAAAAATCAATTAATCAAATACAGCTCCGATAATGGTTCAACTTTTAAGGACATTACCTTTCCAGCTGGGGTATGGAATTATACAGACTTTGACAGACATATTAAAAATGTGACGAAAACTGGTGATACGTATCCGATGACTCTTGAATTCAACGAAACAACATTCAGAGTCACGGTTACATTAGCTGCAAATTACCAACTTGATTTAAGAGCAAGTAATTTTAATGAACTGATCGGTTTCGACAAAAAGATATTAGCAAGTGGAACGCATATTGGACCAAGAGTGCCAAATCTCAGTCAAGACACAGACGTACTCAATATTCATTGCGATTTGGTAAACGAAAGTTTAGTTGACGGCGAAGAAACAGACATCATTTATTCATTTTCAACCAGTGTACTACGACCAAGTTACTCCTTCACCCTCGAACCACAAAGAGTTACATTTAATCCTGTGAACAAAACTACAATTTCATCAATCAGAATCATGATAACAGATGGAAAAAGAAGATTAGTGGATCTGAATGGAGCAGATACGTCTTTTTCGCTGATTTTAAAAAGTATCTAATGTAACAGTATAATGAAACCGTATGAATTTAAGAGGTTTTACCACCCAAAACTTGGTAAATTTGTATTTCAACATAAAGGGTCTGGGCTTATCTTAGACAACATTTTTAAACCATTGAAGAGTGTGGCATCGTCTGTTTTCAAGAAATTTGCTAAGCCATTAGCAAAGAAGGCATTAGAATCAGGGGTTTCCCATGCAGGTGATAAAATTGGCAAGACAGTGGCAGAAAAGTCAGGAGACCTAATAATGAAAAAATTAGCAAATTTGAGAAAAGGAGCCACAACACCAGCACAAAAAGCAATTGTTCCATCCTTGCCCATTGAACAGAAACAGCAAGATGAAAGCGCTGACATGATACTAAATAGATTGATATCCGGATCTGGAAGAAGGCGTAGATTTTTCAAATAAATAACATGACAGCAAAATTATATAATACAATAGTATAAATGGCTTTTAGAACAAGTGAATTATTGCAAAGAAATGAGTTAGTGCGATTTCAACTTGATGATGTAATCCGAGCCCCAGGTATCGGTCAACATCAAGAAAAGAACGGTTATAGATTCACCATCAACGACCGGAGTTCTTTCTATGATTGGTACAATGCTTATTTCGAGGTTCAATTCCAGTTACAAAAAACAGCAGATGGAGCTGGTTACGCAGCAGCCGATAGAATAACGGTGATAAACGGATCTCATTCATTGATTGCACATATGATGATTAAAAGTGCTGGGAAAATTGTTTATGATACTGACAATCTACATAAGGTCACTTTTGTGAAGAATCTGTTGGAATATTCTGATGATTACAGCAGATCAGTCGGTAAAAACAGTTTTTGGTATTTAGACACAGATGGTACGACAGCCAATACTAATTCAGGATATGAATCTAGAAGAGTGCTTACACAAGCTACCAATAATGATGGAACAGGAGGAGCAAAAGATGTGAATTTGATCATACCTCTCAATCGTTACAGTTTTTTTGAAGAGTTGCAGGATAAAATGTTGGTTCCTATGCAGTTACAATTCAATTTGAATCTCCAGAACGACAATGAACTCATCAATAGGGCAGCAGCAGCAGATGCCGGAAGAGTAGTGATTAACAGATTTCTACTATGGGTTCCAAAATTAACACCAAAAGACAGTATGTACAACCAGTTCGTTAGTTCTTTTTTGAAAGAACACAAATGGACATATCAGCGTGAACTATATGCAGTGTCAGCACCTGCTAGAGTCAGTGGTTTTTTTCAGATTTCTTCCAGTATCGACAATGTCAAAGCAATTTTCGTTTATTTACAACGGGCTAAAACCGGAGTTGCAACTCAAAATCCATATCTATTCGACACCTTCAAACTAAATGAAGCAAACGCAAACAGTTATTTGACAACATGCAGACTCGAATATGGCAATGGTGTTTTCTACCCAGAAACAGAATATGACAGTGAAAGCAAAGTGAGAATATTCAATGATCTGATGTCTTATGCAATGCGAAAAAATGATTACAACACCGGAACCCAGTTGAATCTTGCCAATTATAACAGCCTGTATTCACTGATCTATTTCGATCTGTCATATCAGGCAGAGAAAGTAACAAGAGACCCTAAACAGTTGATTTTTAGGTACAAACTCAATGCTAATAGTGCAGCAGATTTCAATGTCCATGCAGTTGTATTGTACGAAGAGTCGGTTGTTATTGACAAGGTGGGTAACGAATTGGTTATAGTTTAATCCCATGAATGACACATATTTATTTGTATATGTTTTGTGACTGGAATTATGTAACATATATTATATGACTGAACTTCATCAAATAAACGTAAGACTGTCAGATAATCAAAAAAAGAATCTGAGTAATGCTTACCATAAAAGGGAAACGATAGTTCTGAGACTGGCAAATGATTCTCTTAATGGAAACGACACTCTTTATGTTCCAGCAACGGTGAAAAAAAGATTGCAAAAAAATCGACAATTGAACAAAGGAATGGACATTAAGCTTGCTAAGACCAATATCAGAAAACAAGTAGGCGGAAGTCTTTTGAGCACCGTATTGTCACTTGGTATGAGAGCATTGCCGGCAATCTGTAAAACCCTCGGGTTAAGTGCTTTGGGAGGACTAGCAGAAGCCGGAGCTAAAAAATTGTTAGGATCGGGTCAAAAAGGTGGCGCTATGCCATTACCCATGATGATACCTTTCCAGGCGATCAACAAACTAATGCCATATCTGAACATGTTCACTACAAAACAGCAAAGAGACATCATCAATGCAGCTCAAACAGGTTCTGGTGTACATATACAACCAACCAAAACACAATCAGGTGGATTTTTAGGCACTCTGTTAGCCAGCGTTGGAATACCTTTGGCTCTGAATCTTGTCAAAAAGCTAACGGGAGGAGGAGCACCGAGGATAGGTAGACCAAGATTGCATGGTGAAGGAGCACCTAGAATGGGAATGCCCCCTCCATTTTATAGTTATCCGCCATATGTGACTGGTAATGGTAGAAAAAAAAAAACATCCTCAACCAAAAAAGGAAAAGGGTTACTATTGGGAAAAAACAGTCCATTCAATGGCATACCCATTTTGGGGGCAATATTGTGAAACCAAAATTTCACAAAAACATACCTATGTCCAATCACGATCTGAAAAAATGGTGTAAATATTTAAACATACCAATCAATGATGTACTGTCAAGAGATGAAAAAGTTCCACACAACCATAAACAGGCGTTATTTATTTACAATCTGGAACCAGCTTATATGAGCGGAAGTCATTGGGTTGCAACATATGTCAAAGATAATGTAATAAATTATTTCGATTCGTTTGGTATGCCCCCATTTCAAGAGATTGTAAATCATGCCAAAAAGAAAAATCTCACTTTGTTACATCAAAACAATCAGATACAAAACATACAAACAACAACTTGTGGGTATTTCTGTTTATACTTTCTAAATGAAATGAATAAGGGCAATTCGTATTATGATTTATTACAAGTGTTCGACATAAATGATACAATGAAAAATGAGAGATTTATCCAACGTTATTTCAGAAATATCTAACTTATATATATTATGAAATCATATTGTGTTAAACAAAAGAAAGTGACTGAATGTGTTGAACCTTCAGGTTACAAAACAGCTAAAAATGGCAGACTAATGTTCTTTTGCACTTGTGCTGAATGTGGTATTACAAAGACCAAATTTGTTAAACAACAGGGAAACTAATCAGCCCGTTGGGAGCGGGCTTACTCAGTGATATTGCTAATACTGGAACAGAATTATTTTTAACTAAAGGAGTACCTTATCTTGGCAAAAAAGCCGTTGAAATGGGTAGATATTATGGTTCCGAATTGATGAGAGACCCAAAATTGCAGAAAAAAGCAATCGATTATGGTTTGAGAAAAATGAATCCTCTACTTCATAAAGTGGGATCAGAAGCTCTCAATCAATTGTCGACGAAAATAAGACCGAATAAAAAATACACAACAAACAGAAAAGATCTTGATGGTTCTGGAGTTTTCAGTGATCTGTTTGGCATGACAAAAAAAGTGTCTGATGTGACAGGTAAGATAATGGGTGGTCCTACTAAGAAAACATTAGATGATTGGTGGTCTGGAGATCTCGCAAAACGTGCATTTTCACCCAAAACTGGAATATTCAGTGGTCATAGTGGTCCAGCTGATGTGACTAAAGACGGTAAAGTTGTCGATCTGAAATTCGGGGTACATAATGGTGATCTTTGGTTGGTTAGAAAAGACAATGGAAAACCATACAGACTCATACAAAAAAAGGGAGGTGCTCTTGATATTCACAAAGCTATTGGTAAATTACCGAAACCAAAAGGCGGATGGACATTACCTGGGCATCATTACACCGGACCTTATAATGATTTAGAAAATCAACTGAAGTATGACCCAAAAACTGGTCAAATATTGGAAATATATGATATGCCCACTGGAAAAACTGATGCAATAGCAATGCAACACGATGTTGATTATTCAGTATGTAAGGATGATAGGAAATGTAAAAACAAAGCAGATAGGAAAATGGTCCAAGCTTTAGACAACGTACCGTATAATGAAAGACAATGGGGGCATTGGTTGGCAAGAAATGTTATCAATACAAAGCAGAAACTAGGTCTTGGAGTTTCAAAAAACGGAAAAAGCCGTCGGGTAACTGGCAAGAAAAATTAGCAGATGAATTACATGCATCTATAAGACGCAACTTTACTCGGCGGCGTGTAATCGTAAATCATATCGATGAAATATGGGCAAGTGATCTAGTTGAAATGCAAAAATTCAGCAAATGGAATAAAGGTTATCGGTATCTTCTTATGGTTATTGATGTTTTCAGCAAATACGGTTGGATTGTCCCATTGAAGGATAAGAAAGGTGAATCCGTTACTGAAGCATTTGAAACAATATTCAAGGAAGGCAGAAAACCACAATATTTATGGGTTGATAAGGGAAAGGAGTTCTATAACAAACACTTGAAAGACTTGTTGGAGAAAAATGGGATACATATGTACTCCACTGAAAATGAGGAGAAATCCTCAGTGGTTGAAAGGTGGAATAGAACAATTAAATCCAAAATGTGGAAACAGTTCACTGTTCAAGGTAATACACAGTATTTAGACATGCTGCCCAAACTAGTAAAACAGTATAATAATACAAAACATTCAAGCATAAAGATGACACCCGTTGAAGCATCTAACAAGAGGAATGAAGGAACCGTTTACTTCAATCTATATGGTGATACAGAAACATTGAAACAAAAACCAAAATTCAAGGTTGGTGATAAGGTTCGAATATCTAAGTATAAACGGAATGTGTTCGACAAGGGTTACACACCAAATTGGACCGAAGAAGTGTTTACAGTTGATAAGATCCAATACACTAATCCAATAACATACAAACTAAAAGATCTCAGAGGTGAAGAGATACAAGGCAGTTTTTATGAACCTGAATTATTAAAAGCGAAGCAGGATATTTTTCGTATTGATAAAGTAATTCGGAGGGACTATAAGAAGAAACAAGCTCTAGTGAAATGGAAGGGATACAGTGATGATTTCAATAGTTGGGTACCATTGAAAGACATTGAAAACATATGAATTGTGGTGAAACAAACGCACCCAAATTGATATAAAAAATAAAAATATATACTTATATTATATGGACAAGTTTGAAAATGAAGAAAAGTTTGGTTTCTATTATGAGAGCGATCAGGATTCCCATCTGTCGGATTCTGACTGGGTACCATCCTCACCGGAAAGTTTTTCATCACAAGAAAGCGAATCGGATTTTAGTTGCCCAAGTTCGCAAGAATCTGAGACATCGGATGAAGAATCTACATAAAACATATGAAAGAACTTACAGACAGACAAAGATACCTGACAATCATATGGTACCATTTTTTGGAAGACGTGAAAGAACACAACATAGAAAAAGCTATTCATCGTCGATTCCGTGGATACAAAATAGATTGGAAAGCAATGAGTGAAATATTTCATCGAGCTTCAGAAAACGCATATGCAAGAAAAAAAGTGTATCCATGGGATTTGAGAGCAGTGAATTCCAAAGGAAGCAAACTGCGGATTTATTATGAATATTTGGCAAAAATATAAACTATTAGTATATGACCTTCAAAGGAAGCAATATAGTCGACACCATGATTGTGAGAAAAGTGGTGACAGAAATGATTTGTGACGTAGTGACAAAAAATGCGGCTTACATGCATTATATCCGAACAAAAGGGTTGCCATTGTTACTGAAAGCATTGGAAAAAGGTGGACCAAAAAAGGAAATCAGTGAAATGTTTCACAACATTGACACCAAAATGGATTTTTTGTTTCATTTGTTTAAAAGACACAGTGATTTTTTGGAACCATTGAAATTGATACAAACTACATAAAAAATAAAATCTAAACATAGTATATGAACCCAGAATCGAAATTCAATGCTTTTATTTCTTGTGTGATTAGTGATCCTTCATTGAAAGAGTTTTTGGAAGATTTGATTGATTCAAATGTATTGTCTGTCATACATCCGCCAGTTAAATTGAAATTGGTGGATGCCAATGAAACGTTGATGGTCAAAGTGACAGATGGAATAAACAGCTATGTTATTCGACCAATTGACATTGATGACAACATGTTGCAAGACATAGCACAAGCTTACAGTAAATACAAACCAGATGAACCTGAATCAGAATCAGACAGTGAAAATGAAAAAGATGAGTTTTATCGCAGACTTGGTTTGGATAGAAAAAGTGGTATCAGAAAAGACATATAAAAAAAAATATATAGTTATATTATATGGAAGAACGAAGACCAGTCGGGCGCCCCAGATTTTATACTCCTGAAGAAAGAAGACGAAATAAAAATGATTACATGTTGCATAAAGAGTGGTATTGCAAAATATGCAACAATGGTAAAAACTACACACTAGCTGGTAAACATTGCCATTTGAAGACAAAAAAACATTTCAAAAATTCATTTACTTATAATACAGGTTATATTTATGATGAACATGAAAACAGCAGTTAATTGATTTTTCTTACAAGTTCAATGCATACACTAAGTATGTGTTAAACTTCAAACGCACCCGATAGACACTTAAAAAAATATTATTTCCTATAGATATATAGTATGAAAAAAAATATCTCGACCAATAGTAATATGAAAGAAAGAATAGTGTATGAAAAAATCAGAGTTTCTCTCAAACGTTACAGAAAACAAGAAATGAAAATGGCTGGTCCTTACACAAATAAACAATCACCATTTGCATTACTGTTTGAACAACGATTAGACAGCATTGGTGGCAGACGAATGCGTGTTTCTGTCACAGTGTTTGTTACTTTTGAAAACGAGGTCACTGATAAAATAATAAATAAAACTTTTGGTCCATTCATGGTTGTTGTTCCAAAATTAAGCCTTGAAGACATGTATAAATTCTTCTTGTACACATTATTGACCAACAATTTCACACCTTTATCAGCAGAAGTAATCACAGAAATAGGTGGAAGTGTAGTGACACATGATCCACAATTTTTTGCCCATCATTTCATGGCTGGTTTAAAGTTAGAATCATATTTGTTAAGTGGTCAAAGAAAACCAAAATCATATGGTTCAAATAGTTGCGTGATTGATTATGTTTGGGATCAAGTTCGTGGCAAAAATGGTTTTAAAACATATGATTATAAAAAATTAAAAAATGAGATCTTCAAATATTGCGCAGATCCACCACGTATGACAACAAAAGAACTGATTGATTGGGCTAAGAATTGCCATTCGAATGTGTCAATACATGCATATGATAGCACATACAGGAAATTCAAATCACATACGAGAAAGCACAATATCGACGTTTCACTTGTTTACATTGTCAAAGATCACCATTGTTATCCTATTACAGACGAAAAATTGAAACTAACAGCAGCTAAAGCAAACCAAGGAGGCTGCGATAACTTGTTAAAACACATGACAGACATGAAATGGTCCAGAAATCACGAATTTGTGTATAAACTGGATAAATTAGACGATATTTATGAATTAGACAAAAAAGACAACATTATTGTTTTGCCCGAAGATGTCAAAATGATGCAAGCCATTGATGCATACATTAATTCCACTTGTTATTATGTGGAATACATGCATTGGAACAACAATGGGGTACTAGATGGTTTCATAGACCACAGGAACAACATGTTTCTATTGAACGACGAATATGACATCAGAAAATCCATCTGTGATCATTTGTATGGTTTGTATAAAACTCATGACTTTATGTGGGTTAATCAAACTTACACGGGTTTGGCTTCAGCTCTGTTTAAACAATTGTGTGGTTATTTACCGCAATCAACATACAATGTGCATACACGTGATATGCTTGACGATTTTTATCCAAGAGCATTGCAATGGTGTACAACTGAAGACATACCCGATGATGTTGTCAACATAGACATATCTAAATCGTATCCAAATGTTTTATTGAACAATGCTATGCCAATACCAGTCTACAGTATTCATGATGTTGTAGAGCCATTTTATTGCAAAAGCGATTTGAGACAATGTGGAGAATTTTACATCGAAGAAACGGTGTTGCATAATTATGGGACACCATTGTTAATTGAAGCTGGTTTTTACAGCAACGCTTTAGTGTCATATTTGGTTGATGAACTGAATATGTCTGTTGATCAAATCAAATACAAAATTGTTTCTAAGAAAGCTCTAAAGCCCGATACATTCAAGCCGTTTTTAAAATATGTATTCGAAACATTTCCAGAAAGCAAAGCCAAACGATTGGCAAACAGTTTCATTGGCGATCTTGGAAGAAAATACAACAGAACAAATACGGGTTTTACATGTGTTGAATATGATACAGCAATGGCTTGTTGGACTCAGGGTATCAAAGAAGGGCGTAATATTGTAATTGACAGCTATAACGAGATTTATTTGATCAAAGAACAGAAATGTGAGCGCATGTTTTCTGACAATACAAGTGTGAACAGATTTGTTGTTTCCCAAGCAATATTGAAGTGTTTAGAGC
>NC_090873.1:32464418-32474418 GCF_036669935.1 Montipora foliosa
ATTTGCCTTCCCATCAGCAACTGGGCAGGGGGGAACTTGCATGCTAGTGGTGTTGATCGGTAGGCGAGTAATGCTTTAGCAGGATCTTTTTCCTTTGTTAGAAGATTCTTCACAGTTCTAACTCCCCGCTCGACTTCTCCATTTGCTTAAGGAAATCTAGGGCTACTTGTGCTATGCTTGAATCCCCATTCCTTAGCAGAGTAGGAGAATTCTGCCCTGTCAAACTGAGGACCATTCTCATTTCTTAGTTTGTTTCTTTTAATTGTCTTTGAAGTGAAGTGTGCAGTCGACCGTTATAAATGGCATCGACCGTTTCAAATGGCAACGACCGTTCTGAGAAATGGCAACTACCGTTTACGAAAGGGAAATTTGCTCCGCCGTTCTTTTGGTCGAGTCCGGTTGCTTTTCGAAATCGTTCGAAACGCTTGACCCAGCGGGACCGTTCTTCGGGTTTGACGTTGACCTTTTCAGGTGATGGAACTTGATAACTTGCCATGGATATCTGTTGAATCACGGGCTGCTGTACAGCTGCAGCGACTTGTGGTTGCGCGGCTGGTTGTGCAGGGGGAGCGCCTTCGTTGGACTCTTCAACTATTTCAGGTTGTTCAGCTTGAATTCCGGCTTCGTGTTGACCTTGGTCTGTCATATGTCTGTTTTGTTTGATTCTCTTTCAGTTTAAAGGCTATTGGGAGCTTCCCGCTGCCACCATGTCGGGTTATTTGGGCTTACGGTGGTCTTCAATGAACAACACGTGTTTACTTCAAGACGTCATTTAACTAACTTTATAACAATACCTCATGTAAGCTAACACAACACTAGACACTTATGTAAAGTTCCTTTCTTTTCCTCCTCTCCTTTCCTTTCCGGATCAAAACTGTCAGTCGAGTAAAAGTTTAAAATATCAGGTTGTTTCTTCTCCTTAACATATTATAGAATGAGAATAACGCCAGATGTGGAGCAAAAAGAACCACTTTAGTGCTACTCAAATCACATTTAGAAAGGAACCCACAACCAGCAAAAGAAAAAGCGATTCAAAATTGAGAAATCATCCTTTTAAGAAATGAAGAAGTTATAGTAAATAGAATTAAGCCATGGTACCTAATTTTAAAATGATATGGTTATGTGAATGCTGGAAATAGTAAAGAAACCATTAGTAGACAAAAAAAATGCCAAAAATGAGTCATAGATGGAAGGAAAATGAAGTTTTCTATCTACGGAAATACGTGCTTGAAAAATACATAGCTTTGTTATAATTTTCAAATAAGACCTTGTTTGGTTATGTGCAGTGTTCTGTAAAACCCTTCCTCAAGCTTCGCTTTAAACATATAAGAATTACACTTGGCTTTGAATAATCAACTTGCTTTCTTTCTCAGCAAAAAATTTGATGTCTCAAGCGGCCTAGTTCAGAGTCGTATTTTTTTAAATTTTACAAGTACTAAAATACACTTTACAGATTTACAGATCAAAACACTTGACTTGACTAACAGTTAGATAATTAACAACACCAAAATATGCCACTAGAGAAACGTATGCCATTTTTTTACAAAAGCAGTTTTGGTATTTGTCATGACCGAAATGTATATTTCCACTCTTAATTGTTCATAAACAGAATTAATATAGTCTGCAAATTGAAACTTTATATTTTCCTCAAGCGCATTACTATACATTTTTGCCATCGGAGAATAACTAGTGGGTTGCTTCTTTTAACAAAGGCTCTGCCTTTATCACTAAGAAATCAAGTAATTAATTTCTTTAAATTTGATTTCACGTATTTATACCACATCATTTTTGTTGAAATTTTTAACCCTAACGAATGTTGTTAATTGCTCTTTTTCTGGTTTTATAGCATGTTTGTATCTATTCATACGTCTCCTTCCAACATTGCTGTCATTTATGTCAATATGTACATGTTTCACCGTTTATCATCCCACACTTAGCCAGCACAAATCATTAGCCAAATATTGAGCAAAGTTTTGAGTTTTCGATCAAACATTCTACTTGAAACTTTGTTGGACGTATCAAATGCTGGATTTTTTGGACGTTTGAGAGCCACCTCAACCATTTGACTCACGGGATTGATCAGTATGTCAATTCTCCACTCAATTTCATTACGCTGTCAGACATACAAGTATTGAGAATGAACATTATAATCAGCTAAAGTGTATGATCCTTGTAGAGCGCCAAATTCTCATGACCAGCTAACGAAAAAATCTATGGAGGCAGTTAGGAGATTTAGTTTTAGATCAAGGGGGTCAAAGAGTTAATGTTTTTAGCCAATCAACAAGCAATTAGAAGTTAGCTCCAAGTACGTCTTCCCCATGCAACGAAATGATGTTCAATACTATTAATACGCTCAGTCAGCACTGGTTTCAGCTACCAACCCTAGCAACATACGCAAAATCAATAACGTTTAATTCGATCATTAATACGTTTGTTAGGTCAGTGTAGACACTAATAAACTACAATTCAATGGCTCAGCGTCATCAACATATCCAAATATTGGCAGCCGTTACATTCAGTAGCCAGTGCGTTTGTTTGATTCAACAGAGTCGACTACAGCGCTTTGTCAAAGTGTGATGGATGATAATGATGATGACCTGAAACAGAAATCTCTTTGTTTGTACGATACTCGATGACTTGTAAGCGAAAAACAGGTTAAGAAGTTGAGAATTTTAATTGCGGTTGTGATGTCGAAATGGCAAACTCTTCAGATCTCCAGGTGAACTTGGCTTTGTGTTTTATTTCGCCCGATTTTTTTGAAAACTTCAAGATGAGTGTAATGGGATTTCACTGAGAGCTGCTCGTGACTAGGAAATGTTACGATCAATCTAGATTGAACTCTCCAAAGGTAAATCGAGGTTCTAAAATGAGAGGGACTCGGAGTATAGCCTTAGTTTCTTGAAGGCAGTAAAACTGAATGAAGAACCCTTTTTGGCAGACAAAATGAAAGCGTTTTCAAATGGAGACTTAAAAAAAAAATGAGTGTGAGCCTGTACAGTCAAGTACATGGTGAGCCCTGTAAGGGCAATCAATGTATGCAAGCAATATATAGCAAGATCCGGCCATTGTGCAAAAGTCATAAAAGGGCTGATTAACTTCTGGCCGTATCGAAGGAGAACTCTCTAGTATCAAATTTCCGCAAACGAATGGAATCATTACGTGAATTGTGCATCCTTTGAGAGCTTCCTCGGCGCTAACACAACAACAATTAAATCTTTCTGGTAATGGAATTAAAAGACACCGTGTGATTTTGTTGCACACAAAATTAATGCTGTTGCTATGCTATAAAACCCTCAAGAGTACAGGAAAATGACGGAGGCCCTTTTGAAAGGCATTCAAACACTTGAAACTTTATGTATGTAAATAACGATTCGTCGTCATTCTATAAGCCAGAATGCTATTACAACGATTAGTATTGAAAGAAGGGATCATGGCTAGAAGAAACGTTATTATGTTCGTGTTCCTAACAGCAATATTGATGCTAACACTGACTCCCATTCAGAGTGAGGCCTTTATTAGTCCTTTCCAAAGCGGGAAAAGAGCTATGGACTTTAGGGTAAGCTAAAGCTAAAAAAGGATCTTGTTAATCAAGCTCAAAGATTACGATTTTTGTTTAAAAACAACCTGAACATTGAAATTCCGGTTATTTAACAATTATTCGCCTCAGGCTCAGTGATTATCGGTGAATATTCAGCGAGAGGGAGTCGAGGTGAATATTCACCGATAATCACTGAGCCTGAGGCGAATAATTGTTTTAGTATAAATACACAGGTGACTATTTCAAAAAAGAGAAAAAAAAAACATTTCAACGCGAAATCATCTTCACTTACAGTGGCAAAACAACTACTGGTAGCCATTTTTTCCGTCGAGGTGATTATCGGCTGATAATCCGAGATAGCGAGCCAATGAGAGCGCGCGATTTTGTATAATCACCTGTCTATTTATACTAATTAGCGTTACAAACAAATGCTGCTAGTAAGCTTGACATCAGAAGAGAGACCTGCATGGAAAATAGTGGTAGCTTGCAAAGACCGTGTCATTTTATTGAAAGTATATTGTTCATTGGACCATCTTTAGCAGTGAGGGTAATACTACAAAAATGCTGCAACCTTTGAAAACATCATGCCACCTTGTAGAACTTTTATCATCTCGCCAATAACGGAAGAAAATTTATTTTTATTTTCGTCCATACCAACGTTAATTATTTTGTATAGTCTTATTTGGGCGTTGTCTATACTACATTTCAAAATTCTCTTATTACCATAATAATATATGCTTTAAAACGATTGCTCTTTTAAGAGCCTCTACTTCTCTTCGCGTTTGCATAGCAAGCGCTTTAGTATAGATGAAAGGGAATTATCAAATGTTGTAGATTCTTTTGGCAGCGTACGGATAAAAGTTGATTGTATTGAACAACTTTGACACAGACGATCAATTTAAAGCATATGTGTTGCGTAAACTCCTACCCAGTTTGGTTTTCTTTTTATTATTTATTTAAAGTAACATAAAGTAAAGTACGACGCGGCCATATTTAACGTCGATAACTCGTAACAGTAATTCAACTAACAAACCCGAGGCCGACGGTGCGCTCATTTTACTTCCCGCACTCTCCATCAGTGCACCGTTTTATGGATATTTAAAGCTACTTAAGCTACACAGCTATTTATTTGTTCATTCATTTTGGTCTTTATTTTACAGTTTTGCTCCTGTCTTCGCAAACTATGCTTGCAAAAAGGAAACAGTTTATACCATCTCTCGACCTACCCAACCATAAAACCGGCTTTAACAGACCATAAGGAGGCAAGAAGGAAAGAGAGCGAGGGCAATAAGATTGTATCAGAGAAATTGAAAGAGGACTTTACAACTGTACGCTGAGCGTGAATAGTAAAGAATGGCAAAGAGATGTATGTACAAGGGAGAGAATCATTCGTAGGGGTGAATATTAAGCTCGAACCAATGCAAAGTCTTGTTGTCTATTAATGGCAAATTAAAATCATTAGCAATGAAAGAAACATTCGTCTCTCACATTTGATGAGTAATTCTCGGATTTTGACATGTAGCATAATTGGCTGATGGAAGACACATTTACTCGATTAATTAAATACCGTGGCTCCTAATTTTTTTGCGTTCCCAGGACCTCTGACTTGATTTCTGAGCTGAGGCGGGAGAATTAAGGTGCCAAGTCCTGGGTAAGAGGTTTCCCAGGATTCTCATCACATATTATTAAATTTCCGATATAAACAAAATCCTGAAGAAGATTTCACTGCAGGAGGATAAATCCTTGAATTGCTAACTATTGATTGCTTGAGCTGTTTAGTCATGAATGTTTCCATAGGCGAAAAGATATAACACCGTCGCTTTTTCCCGTAGCGTTTTTCCCAAAGCCAAGTTTAAGTGCATTTGAACAGAATTAGTAGAGAGGACTGGTAACGATAGTGGGCGAAAGAGTCAAACAATAGAGGGCTTTCAGATGTTCAATGTGCAAGTCACGTGACTCTGGCCGTGCTCAACAAACCAAGATAGTGGCTGGAGGAGATGAGATAATTATTCACCGCTTTTGGTAACGACTTTGGGGTGACTTTAGATATTTTAGAATAAGACGAACACTTGGAGGAGCAATTTACAGCTACAGCTAACGATGTAAGTCGAAAATTGACTAGACTAACTCTGATTTGAAATCCGGGTTGTGTACTTAATCTTGCAAAAGCTCGTCGCTAAAACATAAAAAAAAGCGTTAAAAAGCACATATCTCAAGGTGGACTTATTAAAAAACACTTCCCTTCACTTTTTCCGTCAATAAACCTTCCTTAACACGAGGTTGAAATTGGCAGGCATATGGAGTCTGCGAGTTGCAGCGCAGTAAACCTGTCTTGTTCAGTTGCTATCACTGGCAAATTATAATTTTGTAACAAGCCTTCCCCACCCCCCAAAGTACGAACGACGCTCATTGTACACTGGAGGCCTCAGCTGCAAGTGTGCGTTTCTTAAAAGAACCGGAAACCTCTAATAATAATAATAATAATAATAATAATAATAATAATAATAATAATAATAATAATAAATCAGATTTGTCAAAGGCCTTCCTCAGGGAGACGCCCTGTGCCCTCGGTTGTTTACGTTGTGTCTAAACCCGGTCGCCTGGTTCCTCGCAGCTACTCAGGGATATCGTCTCTCCAAACCACTGGAGTCCAAAGTTACCCACTTATTATACGTGGACGATCTCAAGGTAATCGTAGCTTTCGAGTCAAAGCTCAATACAGTGTTACGAGCTACTAGCGATGCCATTCTAGACATTGGTCTACATTGGAACCCCAAGAAATGTAGTGTCATCCATCTTAGGAAAGGAAAGCAAATTGAGAATGCTGCAGATCTCAAGCTGGACGAGTCCACCCTAGTGCAGAGCCTTAAAACTGGTTCCAGCTATACGGTCTTGGGTGTGAGTGAATCGACCTTGCAAGACGAGAAGCTAGCACTTGCAGTTGAAGCAAAGGTATACTTACAGAGGCTCTCAGTGATCCGGACAAGCCCTCTATCTCATGCGAACCGTGTTAAGGCCACGAACCAGTTCGCCTTGCCTGTCTTAACCTACCTGATGTGGACGCAGCACTGGCCTTTGACTGAGCTGAGAGAGATTAACAGAGAGACGAGGAAGGTAGTCAGTGAAAATGGCGGTAGGGATCCCCCTCAGCTCCACTGCTTTGTTCTACCATCCAAGAGTGGCAGGTGGGTGCGGCATGAAGTTTGTTGAGCAAGAATATAAGCTGAGTAAAATCAAGGCAGCCATAAAGCTTTACAACAATCTAGATCCAATGATGAGTACAGTTCGGGCATTTGAAATGAAAGCAGAGAAGAAAGGATTTTCCTCTCTCGTGAAACACGCGCATAAATTTACACAGGAGTTGGGGAAAACTTTGACTCTGGAGCCTGCTGAGTCATCGTGCAGTTCTCAAAGCAACCCCGAGAAGAATATTACAGGTTATCATGTAAAGCTGCAACTAAAGAAAGCTGTATGTGCTGGGCTAGAAAACAAAGTACAGGATCAGAATTGGCAGGGTCGCCTTGTAAGTAGTAGATGGAACGATGATCAATTAAGTACACGAGGCTGTTTTGCTTGTCTAAGCGAGTGGAGTTGTGCACCTACCCATACGGTTGCAGGAGTAATGGAGTTATACGAACAGCTCTTACCAACACGAGTCTACTCGGCCTATAAGACGGGCACATCTGACCAGATTAACATCATGTGCAGGATGTGTGGGAAAGCCCCGGAAAGCATTGCGCTCGTGCTAGCCGGGTGTCCATCTTTAGCGCAGACCAAGTATATGGAGAGACATAACGCGGCACTGAAAGTGTTGTTGTTCGAGATCCTCAGAGACCTTGATCGAAATGAGACTGTCTCAGCTTGGTTTTCGCGCATTGAGCCAAAACCACTGTATGAATCTACCCAAGCGCAGGCTTTCTGGGATGTCCCAGTCTATGCAGAGCATACTACGGTGCGGGCCATTATTGATCACAAGGAAAAGAAAGTACTGTTAGTGGAAATGAGTTGCCCGTGGATTGACAACCGCGAGAAGAAAGAGGCTGAAAAGATGGAAAAGTACGGACACCTACGCTTCGAACTTATCAAGCGCTACCCAAACTATAAGATCGTACAACTTAACGTCTTCATGGACGTACTGGGTGGTTGGTCGAAGGAACTTGAAGTGCAGATGAACAGGATCTTCGATTCACGTACACTTGACATTTTGAATAGGATGCAAAAGGCGGTACTGTCGAGCTCCTTAAACATCGCTCGCACCTTCAAAGTCATAACCAAGTGAACTTGATCAAGGACGGATGATACTTAAATACTCAAGAAGGAACTTGTTTATTTAGATTAGTTTTGATTTTGTAATTTCTTTTACTTTTGGATTTTAAGGCTTAGGATTTAGATTTTTACGCAAATTATTGTCAGCAACATAGGTCACGCGGTGCGCCCTATGGAGCTTATTTTAGTAGCATTCATACGTTTTATACTCCTAATAATAATAATAATAATAATAGTGGAGCTCCGCGCGCGCCGAAGGCGCGCGCGCGCGGAGCACCATAGTTAAGAAAATATGGTAACCCATCGATGTGAGAAAATTTGGTTTTATAGCCATGACGTCATGAACGTCCGTACGTACAACGTACGTACAGGGCGCTTATACATAGGGCGGTGAAACGGGCACTCCGCTCTTGGTCCAATGTGTGATGCGGAGAAGGACTGGCACGAGCGCTCCTTCCGCGCTTCCGGTGCAATTAATGGCTGCCAAAAATATCCTCTCGACACAACAGGAAATCACGTTTTCTTTCTTTATTTTTGGGCCACCAGCAGTGTATTATTTGCAGGCTTTTTTGATATTTTTGACCCAAAACTCAATACTATTTTGTCTGTTGGAATATAACTCAAGTATTTTCGTCGGAAGCTGCTTAAATTTGAGTGAAGTAAGACAGTGTCGAATGCAGGAATGTCCCGCTTATCGTGACCAAGCCGTGTTCCGCTCCTTCTTTTACGAGTACTCCACATTTCTCCACTCTAAATTTTACTTATGTTTAAGATCGATAGCTTTTACAAAACATAGTAAAAAACCAGCTGGATATATTTAGATATAGCAGCGTTTCAGAACTTCAAACTTGCTCACTTAAAATCGCTCGCGACGAATCGCCCGCCGCAGTCAATTTTACCGACAATAAAAAACTATTTTCAAGATTTCGCCCGCTTGGGAAAATCAACAAACAACAAATACGGTTTAATCAAGGCGCTTGTAAGTTCATCTTGATAATTTAAATAAAATACGAGAAAAGCTTGCTGTTAATACTCTGTCCGAAAAAGTTTGCAAAGACATGATGGCTTTGCACAACACCACAGAAAAGACACAAGAATTTATGAAAATGTGAAATGCTTTGGAATGTCTTCAAAGATAACAGTCCACTGCAGTCAATAACAGATCAACGTGTTACCAACTTAAAGCAAGTACTTAATTACTTCAAAGCCTGGAAACAAGAGCTTCAACAAACATTCCACAGAAGGACTGATGCGTCAGAACACTTCATAACATGGCAAACAATGTTTGATCTCGAGGTAATATGTAGACCAGACTTAAAATGGATCACAGCAAAACAATGCAAAACTGATAAGTTATTGTAAATACCATGTCCTTGCCCCCTTAGGGATAACTATGCAAAAAAGCCATACTATTCCATGGCAACTCCTTCATATTTTGTAACAACTTAGGACAAAGCAATGATTACAGTTCCTTGTAGAATATCCTCCCGTGAGGAAAAGCAATTTGTAGCCTATCACTACTGCTTCGTTTTAAGACTGACCCCATCCTCTCCCAAACCCCATATTGTTTTCTTTGCCTTTGTGCAGTTTGGACACAAACAAATAAGCTAACCTGTGGCTGATCAATATGATCAAATTTTTGTTCCACTGTGTGAAACATAAATAAAATAATTACAAGCATAAGCCCTGGAACATCCCTTAAAAAATAACAATGACTGTATTTATTGTTTAAGGCTTGACTAGCAACACCGCACAGAGAACTTAAAAAATATAGCGTAACTATTTCACACTCAAGGATCACAGGCATCTATTTTTGGGGGTCTGAGGGCTTATGTGTGGCTGATCTAGCCCTTTTACTCAACCAATTAGTACAAATCAATACAGTAAATCTCTGTTTCATATTGTTTTCAAGGTGTCAGTGTCATATTCCAGCACTCGGCAAGGTCTCTTTTTGACTTGTGGCTGTTTCTGCTTAGGTGGCCTCATACACCACGAGCCTTTTTGGAGACATCACCGCCAAGCCGGCCACTTCTGCTGAATAATTTTCATGGTCAAATATTTGTTAATCCCTCCTACGTGATTGAGTTTTTCATACATGTACTATCTGGCTGTTTCTGTGATTCAAGTTTTTAATTTCACGCAGAGTTTGCTTGAGAGTTTGCTTTGTAAATTTCTCCCCCTCATTCTTCAGACTAA
>NC_090873.1:32484418-32501918 GCF_036669935.1 Montipora foliosa
TCTCGGAGTAGAGGATTCTTAAGCCACATGGAACAAAATGATTGGTATTTTCAATGAGACGAAAGGCAACATAGCAAGGCTGCATCAAGAGACCAACTAAAAAATCTGAAAACGCCAGGCAAGCTAAGAGAATGTTTGAAGGTGTCTGTAGAGAAGCGTTCCTTGTGATTACAAGCGCCACATTAAGAGAATTAGCAATGACAGCGAAAGGTGAACACAATCCGTTGATCACTGCTGTTGTGAGATTTGATTTATGGCGAGCCATTACCTTGTCGTATAGTGGATCTGGAAGGATGAAACAATCACTAAAAAAAAACTTTGGCAAATTTAAAGTAGGCTGTTCTAAGATGCTCATTTCTTGGCCCGTGGTTTCATTCATTGTGATCCTTTTCTCTTCCAGCGACTAAAGCATATGATTTCAGGAAACTGTCAACTTAGTTTTTTTTTTAATAGACGGAAAGTTTTTATTACTACACTTGGGATGACCATCCGGTAATCTTGATTCAATTTCCTTTCACAACCTAAAACGATGTCATTTCAAATGTCAGGATGTCGGCTTCCTAAATAATTTAACTAAGTAACCATTTAGGAAGCAAACATTGCATCGTCTTCAAAATTAGTGAATCAGTCAAGTAAAAAGATTACTATTTTAAAATGTCTTGATTTATTCTTGGAAATCTTTTTAATGGTGTTTGTCAGTCTGTGGTAATTACCGGTACTTTCATTTCAAAGCAAAAACATGGGAGAGAGCTGCTGCACAGCATTTTAACGTTTTCATTTCCTGGTAAAAAGTCAAAAATTGCCACTAAGCGGTTTAAGTGGTTGAATTGTCTTCAATTAAAAGCTTGAATTGTTGACAACAAGTGTCGTCCTTAGCTTATCGTTCTCTATTGCATGTCTAAATCTTTGCCTGAAGTATTAATATTGTCAAAAAATAAAGGTTAAAGCAAAAGAAGTAAGGGCGACTGTTCAATTGACCGTCTTGATTCCGAAAAAAAGTAATTTCTCGACCAGTCATGAATGACCCAAACAGCGCGATGAACCAATCAGAATTCGACGAATGCACTGCTCAAAAGGAAGAGATTAAAAAATGGGCCATTTCCGAGTTCATGTCTGCCTCCTCTTCAAAGCGAGTCTAAGTGCGAAGTTTTTGTAATGATAATTAGTTCTACTTTACATATGAATGAAAAATAATTTTCACAACAAAAAGTTTGCACTTAGACTCGCTTTGAAGAGGAGCCAAACATGAACTCGGAATTGACCTATTGTAAACCAATCCACACACAAACTTAGCAGAACCAAACGCGCAATTTCTCGCGTCACACAACTTATTTGGATCTAAAGGCGAATAGTCAACGAATAAACTATTGTGTGTGCTTTACCTGCTTTACAGCCAAACGGAGTTAAAAGGGGTGAAATTCGAACGGCTATTAGTTACAAAACGCTGGTCCTTTCCACCAACGAACATTGCCTTTCCTTTAACGCCGACTCGAACTTTTGAGTGTACTCGACATCCCGAGGGGGGGGGGGGGGGGGGGGGGGCACTTTAGGAATTTCTGGGTGGGGATGTGCCGCTGGGACCCTGGAACCCTTAGCCTATACCAGAGCTAGTTCAGCTGAATTTTGCTATCCTATACTAGAGTAAACTCCCACCGATTTCCGTCTCAATTCCGATTCTTGACAGTTAATAATATCCAGAGGTGTTTCAGGACAGCCATTTATTGACACTGTTGAGGCTGAGTTACGTGAACTTAAACTTTGCCGATTTGATTTTTTTACATTCTTGAGCGGGAATTTCTGGTTTCCTTAGTGTTTGATAAAATCTTCAACGGTCTGGTCAGTTTCGTGGAAAATGATACCCTGGCTATTATTTGTATGCTCTATCCTGGGGTAAACTGCTTGAAAACCATACCCTTCACAGCGGCACATACCTATATAGTCCATATATGGCAGTACCTTCTCCCCCCCCCCCCCCCCCACCCCCCTTCGGGCTCGACATAAACAGCAGTTGGTCACACGTCGAGTTTCAATTCTACTTCCTTCGAGTTTTTCCCGTAAAGGGTTAGTCAGTCCATTCCCTCATGTTGTCTGTCCGCCTTTTGCACTGGTGGCTTCCTTTTCATTCTACCCTCTGTCTCTCCCCGTAGTTTTTGGCAATGTCTTGGGCCCGACCCATGCTAACTTGCGGTGTCTCACATTAGATAGATGTGACTCTTGTGATCTGTTGTTTTATAAATATTCATTTGTGCGGTATCGTGTGCACTTAATTTGGAGTAACGTCCTGTAACACTTGAATCAAATCACAGAGTGAAGTCTGAAGCGCAGCAGTAGCCTGCAGAGCAGGCAGTTCTTTTTAACATTAGTGCTTATTGAAAGTAGTCTTCGACCAAATTACGTTGAAAAGCCGCCGAATTGGAAGCGCAGCTGGAGAGAATTGAGACTAGTGGAGCCTCTCCCCGAAACCATTTTTTACCTCGCGCCAGTGTTCTCTCGGTCTCGTCGTCCAAGATGGCGCCATAGAGTAAATTGAAAGATTATTCATCGCTTTTTACACAAATACGCCAGCTCTGTAAGCTAGCGTTGCTGCAGAAATGTAATGATGAAAAGTGAAAAGTAGTTGAAGGAAAAGCCACAAGCCGAGACAAGGTAAATAAAAACCTCGGAGAAAATGGGACCCATGACCTCTCAGTTTCATCAACCCAGTGAGCTCGGAAAAAAGGAAGCAGATTGTGCTTGATTATGATAATAATGCCCTGATATTCCTCTTTGACATTAAAAAAAAAAACTTTTCGAGGTCTACATCTGCGAAATAACAAACCACGTCATTATTGACGATTCTTTAGGTGGACATCTTAACGTGCAAAAAGTGAATATTTCCATGTCTTATTGTGGCAGTTGGCAATCGCGGAAACCATTTCTTACCTCCAAGGTCTATCCACAACGATAGGTTCCAACAGGTCACCTTTCTTGAATCCAATGATTCATTTATATTCTTAACCTATTTCTGTGTACTAATGGAGGCAGCATTCTTAACTACGTTGACAATTAATTTTTGTTCTCTGCAAAGTTTCTTGGTTCAACCGGCCGAGAAAAGTTGTCCATGGTTTCATACAGAGTTCAAGATTGAAACGACAAACAGCAATTAGGAAGTAATAATATCATATCTCCATTTCGACACCCTAAATATATCAGGTTTTTAGTCATAAATTTCAGCAGGTTCTTCTTTTGAACTGAAATATAAACGTAAATATTTGACAGTTATTCTCCGAAGGCGAGGTGAATATCGGTGAATAAAAACCGAGAAAAAGTCTAATTTTTTTTCAGCGATATTCTTCAAGCCAAAGGTGAATACTTGTTTTAGTATAATTACATAGGTGATTATTTGAAAAATATGCCTTTTTTTTAACAATTAATTTCTTCGTCTGCCACCTTGACAAAACAGCTTACGGCCATTTTGATAAAAACCGCATGGGTGATTATTGCGTGATAATGACATCAAGTGCACCCAATCAGGGCAGAGAATTAATCACCTACGTAAAAATAAACGTAAATATTGTTTTAAAATCTTCGGCATTTGTTGGGAATGTTCTTAAAGAATTCTGTGAACTGAAACCATAATAATATTCACTTCTTTTGGGGTCGATTATTTAAAAAAGCATAGCAAACCTATGCAGGATTTTTGGTTATTACTGACAGGTTTAAAGTACTCACAGCGGTTCACGATAAGACTGACACAAATTTGACTGAAGCGCATAAATCATCTCATTCATTACCCTGCAACAGCCAATGAAAATGCCATCAACGATTAGTACGATTAAGTTACTCATCAGGCGAGTCCAGCCCATCCCTTTCTTGTCTGATTATCTGCAGGTGTTCCCAAGAAGTCTAAAAGTTACTACACCTTGCAGAGCAGTACGAGAAAACTATAGCTTATCATAACTGTATTAGGTTTCTAACGACGAAGAGAAAGTCGTGGAAATTGATTTATACTTTGCGTGAGTTTTGTAGGTACTTCCTTGTCTTCTTAAAGTTGATTTATTGACGTTGACGCACTGGTTGTCGTATATTATTTTATTTGAAGGTATCATGTCAACTCAACACACACTGCTGCTCATGGGCGTAGCCAGGATTTTTCAAAGGGGGGGGGGGGTCTCACTGTGTCAAACAGAGGGTACTCGCGTTTTCGCAACCTGAATATTGTAGGTTGTTTGAGTAAAAGACGGCTTACAAAGGGGGGGTCACCAGGACCCCCCCTAGCTACGCCGTTGCTGCTGCTGCACTGCTGTCGACTCAATACGCACACCCGTTTCGTAATGGAGATAATTAGATTATATTAGATTCCTCCATCGGAGGGCTGTTTGTCCGCTACAGGTGTTTCCTAATTTGTTGACCAATTCAAAGATTCGCATCTAATCGAGCGAAACTACTTAAGTGTGTTTTTACTTTACGACAGAAACATAGCACTAAAATTAGATGTTTGGCTGAAAACGCTAATGAATTCGTATTCTAGTCTCTTGTCTGTGCGAGAAACATTATTTAAACAATGTTGAAAGATTCAGGTTAAGCAAATTCAGACTGCTAATCAAGTCGACATAGAAAACATGCACAAGGGGGTGTTTTAATTACTAAAAGCTGCGAAATTGAAGAAGGTACACGGGCAAGACGCTGAGAAATAATCCAGAAACCGAAGAAAAGCAAAGCACAGCAAGAAAGCGAACTGTCACAGTTGCTTTTTTCTGCCTGGTCTAAAGTTTGACAGAGTTTCAGATCGCGATTTCATCAATTTTATACTAGTGAGCTTGCTCATCCTCTTGGTAATTATAAAACATTCTTTTCTCCAATAACCTCAGTCTGAATTTCTCGAATGGATATCGTACAGCGCTGCTTGTTTGTGCAGCCGAGCTATGCGACTTTTCGAGTATCTGAGATACCACCAAAGACGTGTTCCACGTGTTCCATGTGATATGCGACAGTTTCCTCCGTTGGACTCCTCGTTAGCTATGGTTTCGTACTCGTTAATTCATGCGCTACTAGCTGAAAGAGGACACGTTGCGGTACAATGACGTCCAAGATTAAACAGGTCTGCAATGAGTGCACAGTAAAGCAACAAAAACACTTTTTTCTTGTTACATGACTAATTCTTTTGGTTCCAAGACAGTTGTGAATGTTAACTCAATTATCGTTTCTCATCATGCAGAATCCACACAATTCAATCGTTAGCAGAGTAACTTTTCAGCAAACATTGATCTCATTGTAGCGGCCTACCTGGGATTTAACACACCAGTTCTACTACTTTCAATCAGATCATCTAAATGTACATCATGATAGAGGCCTACACTCTACAAAATTGATCTGAAACCGT
The DNA here is from genome assembly GCF_036669935.1 of Montipora foliosa. Lineage (NCBI taxonomy): Eukaryota > Metazoa > Cnidaria > Anthozoa > Scleractinia > Acroporidae > Montipora > Montipora foliosa. The sequence continues at coordinate 32,489,781 of NC_090873.1, forward strand.
GGCCTTTCTCAATTCTGCTCCGCTGCCTAGCATACCTTGAGGTGAATTAGCTTGATACCGGGTTGACGTGCCGCACGCATTTTAGCGCATAGTTTTGCGGTTCTCTTCATAGCAAAGACGCGAAATCATCAAATTTGAGGTTTTGACGCCACCTTTAGCGTACAACGGCGAACCATTTATTCTCTATTTTTGCTCTCAATCCGCTCATACCAATTTATTTTTAGGATAATTCGCCCACATTGTGAGACGTGAACGAGATGGAACAATGGCTGAAGACTTACGATGGCGAAAAGTTATATTTTGAGGTGACGTTTTTGTCGTCGTCGCTAATTTTTCTTTCGTAAACAAGCGATGCCATTTTTGACGGTCGAAGCTATTCTTAGTAAACAAGCCTTTTATTCGGTTAGCTTTAAGTAAATTGTTAGGAGAGGCTTCGCTTAAATACTTTAAAATTGCCAGTTTAAACGTGTTGTTTCGGTAGTGCAGAGGTTAAGTTCATTGCCCTAATGCCATAAAACCGAGTTCGACATCGTTCTATCCACTTTTTCAAATTTTTTCTTTTTTTTTTTCTTAAGGTTTTTTCGCATTCTTTTCTAATTCTAAGTAATATACGCTGCTAATCTAGTCCTAGATTAAATATTTTTCTTCCTCATTGGCAAACGACAAACTTAAAGGGAAACTGTCACGAGAAGCGCATGCGCTAGCGTCTTGTGAAAACTTGAAAATTGTAAGGTGAACTTTTTTCAAGTTGATTCGACAAATTCAAAATAGTGTCCACTGGGGAGGGCCATGGTGGACAAAGGAGAAACTCTGGCGAATATACGTGACTCATGCGTGAATCCATGCGCAGCTCATGACAGTGCACCTTTAATAGTGAAAATTGTCGTAAGTCTCTCTTGTTTACGAAAGGGAAGATTGCGTCGCCGTCTCCGTCGTAGATCTTAAAGTCCCTAATTTCAGAATCAAGGAGCTTAAGAATTCAACAATTTTCTTTTTTACAATTACGACGTTGTCATCTTTCGACGTTTCGTTTCCAAATGTCCCACGAGCCTCCTTTAGTTCAGTGGTAGAAAATCCGAATTATATATATCGCATTATAAATTGAATTCCTCCCGACGTCATTACCGATAAAATACGGTGATTTGCATAATTTCCTTTTTTACTAGTAAAAAAGAAAATTCATAGATTGCTCGATCAGCTGCAGATTCTGGGTTAGTTCTGCTCCATCATGTCTGTCCTGTTTGAAATACATTTTCAAATTACTGAAATTACATGACATATAGGCTACAATCGACAAACGCGTTATTGACGTTTTTATGGACACATTCCATTAGTAATTACTTTCAGTATTGAAGTGTTTAAGAAAGAGGCGAAAATGGTATTTCAATACTTGATCATGCGCCTCCGGTTCATTATGTTCAAAGTTACTGTAGGAGAAGTACAAGTTTCGAAACACCGTGAAAAATGAAGTCTTCTACTACCGTTCTTTCCCACAATTTGAGCATCACAACTTCGCCAGCGAATCATGGACCAGGTGATGACAGTCAGTGCTTCCATCTCCCTGATGCTAAATTCGACGTATTCCATCAACGAACCGAAACTAATCTCGTAACAGTTGTCTTAAATGCCGTGTTGTCGCCTTTCGCTGTCATGGCGAATCTGCTCATAGTATTGATCATTTTGACAAGGAAATCCCTTCAATCGCCTTGCAATATCCTTTTTGCCTGCCTGGCGATCTCCGACCTCCAGGTTGGCATCCTAGTTCAACCGAGCTATGTGGCCTACAGACTGCTCGAAAACGCACACGGCTTCGTTCCCTGCTCGGTGAGAATGCTTTACTCGTCGGGATTTTACGTTTACTACGGAGTGTCATTCACGACATTGAGTGCTGTAAGCTGTGAAAGACTCATAGCCTTAGAATATCACCTAAGATACTCTGCAATTGTCCGTCCTCGGGGAGTTTTGAAAACGGCTTTGTTCATTTGGTTGATAAACATACTGTTCACATTTTTGCAATGGGCGCAGAATGACGTTTTTCGAGGTATTCATCAGGTAATGTGGTCCTTTTTGCTCATAACTACTGTTATCCTCCAAATCACAATCCTGAAAACAGTAATTCGCCACCAAAGACAAATTAAAAAACACCAGCCCACGTCCACGTCCGCAATGCGACAAATGCAAATCAAGCTGGCAATAAATGTTGCGTCCATCGTGGCAGTTTATGTACTGTTTAATCTTCCTTTTCTAGTTTTCACCCTTAGCCATCAATTCCTCTTCGGCAACATTGACAGTTACAATTTTTACAGCTGGTCTGAAACAGCGGCATTTTTAAATTCTTCCCTCAATCCTTTGGTTTGTGTGTGGAGAGTTAAAGCCATTAGGAAGGTAATCGCTGAAGTTTTCTCGAAGAAATCGCAACGAAAAGACGCTTTTCTTGTGAAATTTCGGAAAATAACACCGTCGTCTAAAAACGGTCAGTGAGGAAAACGAGCTTGCCATAATGATTGAGCCATAATAAATATCTGAATATCTTTAACTAACTATTTAAGCCTTTTCCTTCCTTGTAGGCTTACGTGTTGGAAGTATGATAAAGCTAATTTTGCGTCCTGCTACTTCGCAGCCTGTGGATATTCTAGCCAGTGAGCCATACTCACAGAGCTATAAGCAGAGGCCAAAAGTAAACGTTCTTCCAAACTCTATAGGTGATCATGTGGAGTTAACGTGGCCGAGTATTTAGGGCCTTTTTTCTCTAGCTCACTGAGGACACCTCTAGTTTTAGTCCCATACTGCGTGACTACCAGCCAAACTTGAAGCTACTGTATCTTTAATATTAGTTTCATTGTCCATGGAAAGCGCCGATGCATGGGGAGTGGTCAGTTAAGGCATAATATTTTATATTCCTTCCTTCCTTGGAATCGAAACCAGAAAAGCGATTGATTCAACTCTTGCACCCAGTTAACCAGATTTCTAGTGAAGAGCCTTGTCATCTCAGAGCTTTACTAGTGTTCGCAATTTTTTTCTTTCTTTCCACCGGCATTTTTGCAAGACGGCCACCCTCTGGACTTTCTACGAAAGCCGAATAAGTGTGAAGCTAGGTCATACTGAGGAACATTTTCTCGTAATAACGCTACGTAAGAAGTTCAAACTGAACCAACCAACTTAAAGTAGCGAGTCACCATATTTGTTTTTTGAATGAAGCTTTTAAAAATTGATATTCTCTGAAACAACTTTTGGTTAATTACTGAAAAACGCCTGGGCAATATTAGAGCAAAATTTTCAATTGCATCTAACAATTAATCTCGCCGATGTAAGAATCTATAGACTGAAATTTGTCTAGGAAGCCGTACTTTTAAAGGCAACAATTTTTCAAGACAATTTTAAAGCCCATAATTTGAAAAAGCTTTTATTTGGTAGCCACAAAAACTAAAGTGTTTGTATTTGGCAGGCAAATAAGAACTTTAATGAAAAATAGGACATATTAACATCTACAACCATGGTTTCTTTGTTAAATTTTTAGCATTTCATCAATCCGGGAAGAAAAATAAAATCTTGAAACTTTTGTGCTACACATGGGTTCATCTGCAGTGGTTATCTTTTAAAGAAGTTAGTAAACACGAAGACGTATCATAAAAGGGGTCAGTTGCTTCACGATTTGCTTTTGTTCGAATTCACATTAAAGCACAACTGATTATCCAAGATGGCGATCAACAAACAGCTTAGTTAATGTATAATGTAATGTGTGAAGATGGTTATCATGTTTTGTTCGCTGTTTTGGCCCTTACCATTCATGCATAAACCACAGCCTTTTTCTAAAAGACAACCTGTCATAAAGTTTCGATTAATTTATTCTGTCAAAATTCTGTTCTGAACTGAGGATAAAATATTGCGCGTGGTCACTGTAAAGTTAGCATGAAGCGCTGCCTCACTCTCCTCGTTTTTGTAGTCAGGTGCACCCAACGAATCTGTTCCTCACATTATCTGTTCCCCAGAGGAATCTTGCTGGCTGGCAAAAATACAGGTGTTTCGATTAGCTGGCTGGGGAATTTTGTTATTGATAGAGGTTTTGCCTGGGAATTACTGACTTTTTCTAGCATTTCAACCCGAACTGGCTGTAGAAACTCTGAAGACTGAGAACCACTTCCCTCTCCCACAGAGTAGTCACAAACATACGACGGCTGGTCAGAGTGATTGGGCTTGCGGAAAAAACATGTTTTGTCGCTTTTGTTCGGTCGTTTTGGATCGAGGGATTTGAAAGCGCGCGGAATTCCTTGCTGAGAAATAAATTTGATCAGCTGGCTGGGAAACCAAACAATTTTATCTAGCTGGCTGGGAAATTTCTTGTGTGTCTTGCTGGGAAAAGGAACAGATAATGTTTTCCCAGCAACACTGAAAAACACCTGAAAATGCCTTAATAACATTTATTTTCATTAACTGGGGTATAATAATACATTTTACAACAAATTGGTCGTTGGGTGCCCCTGTGTAGTTTCCAGAGTTTCTTAACGAGTCCAGCTATATGAACTCTGCAAACAGTAAGAAAGAGACGAAACCCCTAAAAGGTATTTCCAGCGCGAGAAAAAGGAAAGGGAGATTTAAAAAAAAGAAAGAAACGACAGATAACATCTCATAACATATTACGGACACATTCCAGTTACAATTAGCGGCTTTTTATTGCACTAATTCAGTATCGTACAGCTTTATACTGTATGCGTCCACGGCATCTGCGTGTGCCTAGGGCACCACGCCTTGTATAGCGAGTCTTTGTGTATCCACAACCGGTACTGAGCTCTAAATGAGACAAACCACAGCATTTAACAGTAACTTAAGCAGTTGCTAAAGGAGCCTGAAAAAAATTCATGCGTTTGTGCTGCACTGCTTTACAGTAAACGTGATCTGAGCAAACAAGGGATATGGGAGCTGGTCTGTTAGGAGTTCATAATACAGGTGAATGAATGATTGAGAAATCGCGCTCTCAGAGTCGAATATATTAATCATTTCACTAAGAGGCATTTTAGTGAGTCCCAGTTCAAAATATAAGTCTCCCGACAAGGACCGTATGACAGGCGCTTCAAATCCTATCATAATTACTGAAATGAAGAGGAAAAGTGGACATATAGATTGAAATAAACCATTGGCAAAATAAACTACACGGACTGTCCCCAACCCTTCTGTACAACTTGACATCAAATGTATCAGCTGCCGGTAAAATCCGTTCTCAGGTTGAATCGGTTTTTACCTAGGTTAAATTGGTGATCCTCATTTTACCTACGATGGTTGAATACTCACTCAGATGAATTGAAGAAACCTTTTTTTTTTGGAGCCTATAATTTAAGCCTAGAGAAAATTAAAATTCAGGTTAGGATTAGTTTTGGTTGTTATACATGGATGTTAATTGACTTATTATGCAAAAGTAAATAACAAAACAAACTGCGTTGGCTTGAACATGTTCGTCGTTGTTGTGTGGTGGTGAAGACACAGGAATTTAGATTTGAACTGGGTCCGTGTTTGAGTACCGGTAAACGCATGCGCATATTGCAGTTCTTTGTTCCCTTACTATGTTGTATTGTTGAGTATGAAGAGTATGAATGCATAAACCGATAAGATGATTTGATATTTGATTTAAACTAAGTAGAGTGCATATTAAACCTAGGTAAAAAGAGGATTACCAATTTAACCTACGTATAGGTAATTTAAACTGATTCAATCTGAGCCCGGATTTGACAGACAACATATCTACGAAAGCTAGTAGCTATTGACTTGAGAATGTTTACCTCCAACGAGTTCTCAAGTAGACAAAGTCGTTTTGATGAAGAGTAATAACATCTTGAAACTTTGGAACAAATTAATCTTGAGTTTTCCAAGGCTAGCGATTTTATTTAATCAATATTTCTAGTCATTTATCAAAATTTGAACCCAACTGGTGTGGGTCATTGAAAAGCAATAAGTTGCAAAAAATACACAAAAAGCCTTTGAATATTTCTTGGGAGCATTATTTTCTCATTATTTGTTAACAGCTGATGTCTACGTGTTTATACACTTGCCTTAAAATCAATAAGTTTATTTTTTTTCTTTATTACTAGGAAAAAACCCAGTTATTTGGTTTGTTTTATATTACGATGAAATATGGCTTTAACCAATCAGGCTGATCATGCTGTATTCTCAGTGAAACAGTACTAAATTACCATTTGATTCCTAAAAAGATACTGCCGAGAGCCTAGCAATATTGTATATTTAGCTGGGTGTTTAGATGCCTTGCTAAAAAGAAGATAAAAATTGGTGCTAACTTGAGGAAAAATATGAATGCACAATGGGAAATGACTTGGCCAGGATGTCTTACAAGATCATGTAACATAATTTTTCGTTCGCAAATTAGCATTTCTAAATCAGCGAAAGAAGAGAATACGCCCTGCACTTGAAACGTTCACCATATGCTGTTAGGAGAGGGTTAGAGTAAGTTCTTTTTTCTGACTCTCATCAGCAGGCATTGTTTCTTAGGAACAAGACGCCTTCAGGCATGGAAAAAATCCGCTTTTACGTGCCCAAGTTTATCCTCATTGACTAACCAAAATAATGACAGTGATGATGATGATGATGATGATTACGATGACTATGACACAGATTACGACGATGATGATGATGACCATTAGGTAGATTGATGTAGATTACGATGACGACAATGATGATGATGTTAATGATGTTTGTGATCACAGTGACGTTGTTTACGATAGTGTTGATGGTGATAATGACGATGATGATGTTGAGGATTTTGGCGATTACGATGATAATGAAGATAACAAACAAACTGCGGTTATAAACATAACGAGATAACGCATGTTGTAAAACTATTTATGAACTTGACGTTTCGTATGCTCCAACATACATCTTCAGAAGTAACGTTTGTTTGCTATTTTTACTCAAATTGAAATAGCCAAAGAATAAGAGTGTCTACGATAATGAAGATGATGTTGCAGATGTGATTGTCACAGGATTTTGATGATGACGACGATAATGGTGATGTTAGTGATGATGTTAATGATGATAATGATGATGTCGTTGTTGTTGTTGTTGATGATGATGATGATAATACTGATGTGGATGATGATAACACGATGCTGATGATGTTAATGATGACGCTGATGATGATAATACTCATGATGATAATACTCATGATGATAATACTCATGTCGATGATGATGATGATGATGATGATGATGACGGTGATGATGATGATGATGTTGATAACCCTCAGTACCTTCGAAGCCTCTCTGTGCTCAGATTTGGAGCATTTTCAAATTTTCCTCGAACTCTTGAAGGATCTTTCGAGCTTTCTGGATCGCCTCCTCGCTTCGCCAGAGACAAATCAATGGATTTATAAATGAGTTTTAAAAAAGCACCAGTTTCGCTCCAACTATAGTAATCGTAGGTGTCTATATGACCCATAACTAGCTGGTGCAAAGCTGTAACGACAAGGACAGGAAGATTGAACAAGAAATAAATTCCAACAACGTAAGCTGTGTTGACTGCTAACTTCACTTGCGTTTTAAAATTGTGATGGTTAGAGGAAGACAGTGACAGCTGTTGTCTCATAATTTGACGCCGATGGTGGCGAACGATGACGTGGACTTTCAGTTGCGAAATCACGGCAATGATCAGGAAAGCCAACCACGAAAACAGGTGCAGGCCTCGGGCGATTGCATTGTGTACCCACTGTAGAGATGCGAGCGCAATGTTGAGAACCCAGATGAAGATGATTACCATTAAAACGCGTTTCGCAGTGACGAGGCCTTTGTAGCGAAGGTGCAGTCTAAGTGCTAGATAGCGCTCGAGGCTGATTGCGCTCAAAGTCGTAACAGAGACACCATAGCAGATGTAAAAACCCTTCGCATACAATATCCTGGTCATGCATCGGACGTAACCTTGGTGAATTTCGCCGAGACGATAAGCGATGTAACTTGGTTGTACGATTCCGCTAACGAGAATATCCGAGAAAACAAGACATAAGAGGCACGATGGCGAGCGAAGCGATGGATTGACAATTATGGCAAAACACACCAAGACGTTAGCGATAGCCGCGGATGGAGCGAAAATGTGTTTAAAACACTAGTGATTGAATTGCTTATATAGTGAAGATGAGCCTGCTGAAAGAAAGGATCTGGGAGATGGAAGCAGAACGCCGGAAAATCGAAGGAATTGTTATGAGCCATTGAAAACAATGGTTTCGTCTTGAAATAAGACGCGAACGCATTTGATTGAAATAGCATCGATGCTAATAAAGCGCCATATCGCTGTGTTTGATCGATGAAAGAGGGCCTGAATTCACTTATTCAAATATTATTATCTTTGCGGCCTTTTTGTTGCTAGAAAAACGTGACAGCAACCCAGTTGTTAAGAAACTGACGTGTCCATGAAGCACTCAATCTAGAATTAATCCCATTTTCAATTTTTTTTCTCTTGGGAGTCAATTTTAACCATAAACTAAAAACACATACCCTAACAAACTTCACCGTAATACACAATTCTTTCATGGTTGTTTGCTGTCCTTTTGGTCTTTTAATTACTTTGGCACAGTTACTGTCATGCTATAATTAATTATTTAAGTGTAAGGCTTTGAGAACAACACGAGTTTAATCAACAGCCGTCTTTTCCAAATCCCGAGAAATGGTATGGTTGTCACTCAAAGGCTCGAGGACTTGAACTAACCGAGTAAAACTCAATTGATTGTTGGAGGAACTGGAATTGCCTGAATGCCGCTGCTAAGGTTAGTGATTGCATTAGAAAGCTCGTGCTACCTTTTCGACCAACGAGAAGCGAAACCAAAACAAATTGAGCCTTGTACGAGAGCTTTTAGTAAATTAGAAGGAGTTCCTTTCAATCTTTCTGATTGGTTCAGTTCGGGGTTTGTACCTATTGTGTTTTGTCCTCGCAATTACTTTGGTTTACGACGCGTAATCACAACTCGCTTCATTATCCTGGTGAAATTAAAGGGAAATACATATCCCAACTGCATGAATACAAAATGCATTACGGCGGTGACCAGTTACATGCGCAGTCAACAAATCTTTGTTATGAGATCGAATCGTTAGAAAGACTCCCAGTTTATCGTCATCACAGGGATTATCAGTCACAAGCGCCCCTCAATGACCTTTTTTTCATTTTTCGAAAGTAAATTTTGGGTGGACGTCAATCAAATCTTTGATTGACGTCCATTCAAATTTGGTTTCGAAAAATAAAAAAAAAAGTCGTTGAAAGGCGCGTGTGACTGATAATCCCTGTAATGACGACAAACTGGCAGTCTTTCTAATTGAAAGCAAACTACGGTGACAAACATAAGGCTAAACAAGCGCATACCTGAAATGCATATACCTAATACACATGTAAAACTTGTTAATAAAGATACAGCTTTTCGATGCTAACGTATTCACTTAAGGATGGCGGAAGATCACAAAATGAATACGTTAAGTGAATACGTTAGCAGCGAAAAGTTGTATCTTTATGGGGATATATTCTCTTTTGTTTTCATTGTTTCTTTTATATCTTCGTATTGTATTACCTCCTTTTGTTACTATCAATATTACCTCATAAGCTATTCAAATTATTGTTATATATTTCAAAAAATTTAGCTAACGGTAACCGTTACTTCTGAAGATGTCTGTCGAGAAATACGAAACGACGTCAAGTCCTCACGTTAGCCTCATGTTTGTCACCGCAGTTTGCGTTCGATTTCTAATCATGGTTCGTCGGCCAAAGACGAAAAGTATCTTTCCTACAAAGGAGTGGTTTTTCAAAGACACAATCAACATTGCTTTGTTTTGATAAACAGAGGCAACAGCAAATCGAAAGTAGTTGTGAGCAGGGGCCCGTTTCTCGAAAATCCCGAAAGTTTACGGGCCATTTTCGGGTGTCACAATGTCTTCTGTATCTCAAGAACAGAGAGGATTTAAGTCGTCAAACTTTACAGACTCGTTTCTTTTAATTGGCTTAAAAACAAGTTAAAAGGTCGGTTTTCCAAAACAAGTGGTTAGCAGTTTCACAAACGGTCAGTGTAAAACGCAGACTGCAGACCGGGAGTAAAATGCAGACTGAGGTTATAATTTAACTGTTGAAAAAGCCCAAACCCATTAGAAATGCTACCAGTTAAGCCTAAATATTGTTGTAGGCCTAATTAGGCCTAAGGTTAGCATTTCTAAGGCGTTTGGGCTTTTTCAACAGTTGCGTTATAACCTCAGTCTGCATTTTACCCCTGGTCTGCAGTCTGCAGTCTGCGTTTTACACTGACCGGTTTCACAAATGGCTTTTCGGGCCCGAAAAAGTTTGGGGACTTTCGAGAACCGAGAACACACAAGAACACAGTCAGGTGGGACACTCTATGACAAATACACAACAATGCGTTACACTGACAAGGTGAAGATGCTTCATGACCGCGACGGTCATTAAAAACTAACAAATCCCGAGCAAGTGCTCTGGATTAAATAGTAGTTCTAAGGAGTTACTAAACACTTCAAACGATATACTTAGGGAGCATGAAACAATCGATTATCGTCTCCTTTTTCGGCCCCAAAGTTTTTTTGTTATGTATTTACCATGAAGTGTCCTACCTGACTGTGGGGGTCCCTGTGGGGGTTCAGTTCCAACCGTTCGGAAATGCGCTCTTACATTCTGCTTCCGATTCATCCCCGGTCCTTCACGGCCACAGTATACAAACTGAACGCCCGCCTGATATCAAGCCCACAGTTTAATGCAGTTTCATATTTCATTTCATTTCATTTGTGCATAAGGGGAAAAGCCTTCAAGTTGCAAAAGGACCGTAATAAAATGCTGGGCTTAATAGACCGAATGCATAAATGGCGGCCAAAAAACTGTTCTCTTGTTTATGTGCTAATTGGCCTCACTAGCCTCGTTTGCATGGATAAATACAAAAGAAAGGTTGCTTGAGAGCGAGGCTATTGAGTCTCATTAGCACATAAACATTTTTGGCGGCCATTTAAGCATTCGGTCCATAAAAGCCCATTCGAACGCAACTCAACGTCCGGTAAGCTTGTCTTCATTCTGGATACATTCTTTGATCCATAATAACTCATTTCTTACTATCTATAAATCTTTATGCATATCAAATATTTATGTTATGTCTTAATTAACTTAACGACTTTCCGTTTTCCTTGAGAGCACACAACAAGAATGAATTAGATAAGAATCTTTCTCTATCAATACAGTCAACTCTAGTTATAGCGGACACCCTCGAAACCACGATTTGGTGTCCTTAATAGCGAGAGTCCGTAATAGCGGGGTGCGTGAAAATTTTTATTTTAAACCATATTTACAGAAGGGGGTCACAGGTGTGTTCATTTTCATTAACTCCAGTACTTTTTCAGACCCGTTGTCGCACGCAAAAAGCGTCAGAACTTTATTTACAAACAGAAGAACTTAACAGAACAGGAGTTACGTACCCTTTGTGTACAGTACTGAGTACGTAAAAAACAGTCATCGTATGTTGCAGCAATGTCCATCATCGTTTTGGTTTCCTACTGTACTGAAGTACAGTAACCTACATTTCTAAAAACAATTATTTTCAAGGAAAAGCCTGAACATCAGCTAGTGATTGCATCAGCTATCACATTGCCTTGAAATATCGTTCCAATCGGCTCTGTGTACTTTGAACTGCAACTTCCCCCACTTTGTCGCCAAGGAGACTAAATTCATTAGCAACTTAAACTCCCCTCTATGAATAAAAAAAGCAGAAAAAATATACTTGATATGTGTGCAAATTTTCCAAGATGCTGCTCGGTGTTCGCTATAACGAGAGAGAAAACAATAAAATTGTAACGTTGGGACCGAATAAAGTGTCCGTAAGTCCGTAATAGCGGGAGTTTATTTCAGACAAACGGCTGTAACTTTCGCCGGGGATTTAGCTGCTGTCCGTAATAGCGGGGTGTCCGTAATAGCGAGGTGTCCGCAAGGCGGGAGTTGACTGTATACGGTCTTGCCCCATCACAGTCACAAGTGGGCTTATTTTTAGATACACTTTTCACGCGAAAACAAACAAAGGGCCGCCAATTTTAACCAATCAGATGAAGCGATGTCACGCGTGACTGCTTTTGCCATGTTTTTTCAGAGAAATGACAACTGAATTTCGCGGGAACG
>NC_090873.1:32506918-32521918 GCF_036669935.1 Montipora foliosa
ACGAAATTTTAGCAATAAAAACTTTTTTACTCGTAGAGATTTCTTTATTGATGGAGATGTTGAAAGCTGTTTATCAACGCACAACAATATCCTTTCTTGGAATTTTCACAGTTGTCATGTCATTTCAGACGATCGCAGACTATTGTAGATCCTAGTAGATAGGCGATAATCACTGAGGATGCCAAAAAAGCGGTCATCTTAAAAGTGTTAGTAAATGGTTAATCTTATTAGCCTTCAATAGCGTCTCTATTAACGAGTAAATTTCCTGACGTTCAGCACGGTTAAACACAGGCCGTATGATTTGCAACAGGTTACGTCATGCGAGTGCAACAAGTGGAACAAAAACATTTCCTGAGCAACATACTGTCTTTCCACATGCGCGTAAAACTTTTGTACATTATTTCCCGTTGTTTGCAAGTCTGTGACTTGAAATGAGCAAATCTTTACTTAAATAGAAAGGTCTTTCCATAATTCAGACAAAAAACTAATTAGGTTAACAGTTAAACTGTATCAGGGTTTACATAAATATGCGTCTGAACCAAGAGCTGCCACTTCCACTGTCACACTCCCGGATTCTCTAAGAAATGCGCTTTTAAACTGCTATAGCCATTCCGGCAAACACAGTACAGAATTTTCTTCGTTCCAAGTTTAAACAAGTTTATTCACACATTCATATCTCATTCACACATACGCTTCGGATACAACATGAATATAGTACTCAAGCTCTCTGGTGGACGCAAACTTTGGTCTTTTATACCCATTGGGGTAACGTTTCCGGCACATGACGCTCTGGGGCGAGTTGTTTGGTCGAAATGCATCGCAGAGAACTTTGTATTGTTGCCAACGAGGAGTTGCCGTTTCACTCCATCTTTGTCTCGTGGGGCTGGAAGGAAGAGAACTCGCTTTAAGATGTGGGAAACGTGAATGAAATGGTGCAAGGCCGTGGGGACAGTGATTCTGTTCTGCTTGCCACGCTGAGGGTTCTAGCCTAAACGATGTTTCATTGAGGTTAACACTTTTATCGCCTTTGCGGTTTTCATAAACAAGCGTTCGTACAGACGATCCTCTGGAAATTCTGTTGGGGGTAGTGACCGGAGGTTTTGTACCAGAAAAATTGCTGTCAATACTTTGGAAACTCGGCTGGCTCGGCATGGACTTCCCAGCCGCCTTTTCGAGCTTGCCACGTGGGTCTTCAATGTCACTTGTTGCATCATCCTCGCTGCCATCACTCGGACTTGGTAATCGCTGTTTCTGTTTGTTTCTCGAACTCGATTCATTGGAATCTGTGCAGCTTCGCCAGGTATCTGCCCCTAAAACCTCAAAATTAGAATATCTCGTGCTTGCTTCAAGTCTCCCTCCACACTTTTCGATGCCCTCGTATCTGCATTTTTGAGACAAAGTTAAAGTATCCTTGGCAACCTCGTTCTTGTTTTCTATTTTTTCTGTTTGCATAGTATTCCTACGGACCCTTTGCAAATGACCTTTAAAAGAAGAATTCGGGCTTACACATTTGACATATTGTTTATATACCTTTCTAAGCTCGTTCTCACTATTTGCTGTCCTTTCACTGTCTCTTAGATATATTACCTTGAAGCCGGAGTTTATCCTTGCCAGATCGCTCCGGTAATGATGGAAATTCTGAATATGCTCGAAGCAATCAGGCACGAAGTCGTGAATCAAATCTTCGTATTTCTTTTCCACAACAAGGTCGCCCCTTATGCTTGGTGCTTCAGCAGTGCATTTTGCTGATCTTCTCAGATGCTCTTCTCCGATAGTCGGTTCTGAACGGAATGACAACGTGCGGAAAGCGTTCTTCATTCTTTGAATTTGCGCTCTGCGTCGACCTTCCTCAAACTGTGAAGCGTCTCGTTTGCGCGGTGTCAATGGCCCGCGATTGACGCTAAACATACAGTCCATTTCATCGGCGAGCTTCTCTCTTTAAGACGCTACTTTGCGAATTTTAAACGAACTCGAAGCCATCTTACACTCGAAATCAGCAATTAAATGGAGCCCCCTTCTTGAAATCCTACTTTAGCAACGCGAGTATTGTGTATTTAGAGCAAATTGGTGATTAAAACATGCGATTTTTTCGTTAAGTAAACAAGACGAAAAGTTAACTTCCTTATACATTGATAATTTGACAAGAGATTCCGGTAATTACGAGATCAGTGTGTCAATTTTTTCTTAGCTCAATGTGCTTCAACCAACATTGCGTGATTGGGTTAATTCTTGGGGAGGGGTGTGTGGGTGAACGTATGTTTTCCTTGATTGGGAAACTAACAAACGTTTCTTTTCCTTATTATGTCTGAAATATGTGAGGTACAATATTGAGCTTTGAGTTACAGATGGTTTCGACCGAAAAGAAATATCTACTAGCCGGTTTGCAGTGCCCCATCAAATGACTAAATATGAAATTCATTTATCCTTTTTTATAATCAGTTCGGCTTTCAGGCAAGTTAAAGGGGATGGTTTGAGACATGGTCTCTGATGCAGTTTCCGAATTTAGGCAGGAAAGAGGCATTTTTGATCGCACAAGCTAGTAAAGGCTGAATGTCCAGAATCTTTTTCGTCTTTTATGCAGTTTACTGTTTTGACCGATATTTATTGCGTCTTTTAGGCAAACAGAAATCATTCCCAGTGGTTTTGCGCAAACCTCGAGCTCGAGCTAGAAGCAGAAGACCTACAAGCTTTCTCAACATTATCTAAGGGAATATGGTTATGTCTGTTATCAATATTAAAATTGTTGCAATAAAACGAAAACATACATTTTCTTGTTTTTTTTTCCCAACCTTTGTCTTTACGTAGACTCCCAAATCTGTGGCAATGCGTTGCGGTTCCTGTGGGTTGAAGAGATTAAAGAAATACAAACTAATGAGCTGAAATTAACTAACCCCACAGCATGGTTACTTGTTCATTTACAAGTAGCTAAATTAATTGGTTTTAGCTATTACTAGTGAATAATTCCCCGGATAATAGTGAAACCTATCTTTTGAAAAACTCAGGCTAAATAAATCATTATCAAATTGATAAGCGCCTTCGTAACCAATGGAGTTGTTCATTTGATATAACGGTTTTTCTGTGAGATGACACTGCTCCATCCCAGATCACCACAGGCCAACCAACCAACACACTGTCTTCTCAACTGGCCAATTATCTAGGTTTAATCCCGCCCCGACGTAACCCAGACATAACTTTGGTGATTCTACGAGAACTCGTGTTTTGCTGTTGGTCATAGCGTAGGCCTTAAAGCAAACGGCCTGAAAATGACATTTTTTCGCTAATAACCCTTTGAAAACAAAAAGAAAAAGCAGTTTTTAACACCTGTAGGATGCCTCTTGGAAACCGCAGATTGGAAACTATGGAAACGTATCACCATCTCAACCGATAGCCCGTTGGCAAAACTCTCACCCCTGAGTTAAATTTGTTCGTACAGTGGTTCATTCGCTGACGTTCTCCGCAGACCAACGATTTTAATTGTTTTACACGAGAGAACGACGGACAATAAGAAAACCGTATAATAAGAAAACCGTATCAAAATATGAATTCGCGTTGTAAACACTCAAGACCCTTCTGGTTTGATTAAAGTGGCTTACTTACCCCGCGAGAAAGAAACTGGTTTTAACGACGGTAAAGATGAAAGACCAAGGGAAACAATTTATTCTCAAGGAATGGAAAAAGAAGGTACAAAAATGTAAAACACGTGCATATATTGCGTGCAAAGCGTGCTGAACGTGCAGAGAGTTTTCTTTCGCCTTTTTTCCCCTTAAGTGCCCGCTGCACAAATAAGTCAAAGCTGAGCAAAGCGCCTCAGCGAGATTTTGGTCAGATTTTCTCCTTGTGAGGCCGTAAGAAAAGTATCCAATATTTTTGGTATTTTTGCCTCTCGAGGCAAATTCCCTATCGTGAGCGGCCCTCTTGAAAATCTGGCTGAGACTGGCCAGGCAATCATGGAATAAAATCGAATGTCCTAATCACGTGTCTTCTCAACTTGTAGTTCAAGATGGCGTCCGAAATACAATACAATACAAATGAACTCGAAGGCACTTCTTGCTGTAATTTTTTTTTTGCTTCGACAAATCCGTCGTAGAAGAAACGCTGGGCGCAAAAAGATAACGGCAAGAGAATGGATTGCAAAAAATAAGCAAGAAGTAGCATACCCTTACCTGCTTCGGGATCTTCTGCAGTTAATGGCTCAAACACTTTTAAGAGACCTTGTTATTAGAAGGATTGTCATGATAACAATTTATCACGTAACACCAATGTTATTAGTACCATGTGAAACATCAATTATTGCTGAACAAGGTGCAGTCCTTTTTGTGACGTATTAAGTTACCATGGAAACAGGAAAGCCTTGCAGAAACACCCCATATTTTGTCTTTAGTTGCTTATATCTCAAAAACGAACTCGATGAGCCCCATTTTTTATTGCACAAAGGTGATCAACAGACCAAGATGAAACTCTCTGCAAAGATTAAAAAAATTATGTGCAGCGGATTCAGAGCTACCTTAACTTTTCAATTATTTAAGGTGGCTCTGAATCAAAACGTTTTATCCTGGCATGTTGATTACATTCCAGAAATAAAAAATGGGGGTCGCCGAGTTTCCATTTTGAGATATAAGCAACTAAAGCCAAAATATGGGGTGTTTTTGGTACACTATAACTTGGTACACTATAACTGGATCGGTACAATCGTCCTTGAACAAATGTATACCAGTATGAAAGATTGACTGTCGTTTAATCGCGTTATGTTTCTTCTTGACAAATACTGCATTTGTCCAAGCCAGGTTGATCATCTGCCAAGCCGAAATTTGTTGGTACTTTTTTTGCCAACAAAAGCCATTCTTGAAACCAATACAACCAGCATTCATTGTATCCATGTTTAATTTACGAAATTTATAATGAGAAACAAATTAATGTATGATATATCAGGGTCTGGTCCGGAGAATTTATGAAAGAAATATTTACGTACCTATAATGCACTTATCAATGTTAAGCCCCAGAGAGGGGGGGCTTTGACTGTGAGGTCTGTCCCCAGGGTGAGGATTTTGATCGTACGACATATTCCCAGGGTGGGGAATTTGACATGGCCACCATCTTGGATAATGAAGAAGGCTTGGAAATCAACCTTGTTCCCAAGGCTTTTCCCTCCCCAGGTATTGGGGAAAAGGCCCTGGGAACGAGGTTGCCTAAAAATAACTCCGCCATCTTGGAAAATACCCAGAAGGCGTTCAAATGAACTTCCCAAATTTGTGAGAAGTGGCTGAACGAGAGGTGAGTGGTACCAACCAAGTCTCTCCCTCAATTGAAGTATTATTCTTCATTGTCACTTTCTTACAAATGAAGTATTATCGTTCATTTTGGACACTGAAAGCTTGATAGGGATCATGGGAAATGAACATATTTCTTTTAAAAGCGGAACCCTAATGTCTGGACTCGCAGGACTCGAACCTGGGAACGTGTAATTAATGACCACTTCACTTAACCACTAGACTACCACATCACTAACTGCGAGGAGGTCATTTTTAGTTAATGTCAATAATTTTTTCTTCCAAAAGTGCCGCTGTAAACGCGTATTAACACCCGCTAAGAAGCAAGCTTACACAGTGAAAAATGTCGGTTACCAAACTTTAAAGAGAAAGCTAACCATTTTAAAATCAAGCTTTAGACTTAACCATTATTCAGCAATGATTTTATATATATACTAATTAGTTTTGGTAAATAATCGGCACATTTTCTAGTCAGTTGATCTTTAGTGGTTAAGTGGATAAAAACAGTTCCTTTGAAGTGGGTGCTCTGGGTTCAAATCCTGTCCAGGGGCTTCTTTTTATTTGCTACCACAAGTCCTGGGACAGAGTGGTCAAAATGGAGGATAATACTTCATTTAAGGCAAAGTGACAATGAAGGATAATCCTTCATTTTAGGAAGAGATCGTGTTGGTGGTACATACATTGCACTCTTACTGTGTGCAGCAAAGTCTAAAGGGCATTATTTTGGCCACCTTTACTCGCCCCAGCGTGGGGGCTTTTGATACTTTTGGCCAATTATGTTGTCACGTGGGTGGTGAATTTGACGCATATTTTCAGAAAATGTCAAAATCCCCAGCCCCCCCCCCCCCCCCGTTTTCGTTATCGTCGCGTCTTAGATCTTAAACTCCGTATTTAGCAAGATTCACTTTTTTGCGTGATTATGTTTCAAATCGTTTATGGGTCTCTTGAACAGAAGTTTGCGTGGTAAAATAATGAGAATCCCACGTTCACATGACAAATCATGTGATATAGTTTGGTGTCACAACTAGCAGATGAGCTTATCGGTAACAGATTGCAATAGACCATTTTACAGTTGTAGCTAAGTTACCTGGCCTACGAATGGAAGCGAGGCTGCCGGTGACCCTGTTTTGATACAAACCCTCGCGCTTTTGTAATGTTAATACGGACTAATTAGAATTACAACAACACAATTTACATGATAAAAGCAGTGGGGGACTGTATCAATGCAAGGTCACCGGCAGCCTAGCAGCCATTCATAGGCTAGGTCGCTGAGCAAACGACCATTTTGGAACATGCACAATACTAACTTCTGAGCACCTATTTTGCTTGGCCCCCTATCACAAAATGATTGTTTTGTTGAACATAGTAATCTGGCCAAGTTCCGTGGAGCTTTTATCACAAACCGAACAACTTGGCCTGTCAGGGTTCGTACTCTTAAGAGTTTTTCAAATTCCATGACTTTCCATGACCTTTTCCATGACTTTTTGCAGTTTTCCATGACATAAAGTTTACTGAGCTGCCAGTTTCGAAAATTGTCAAAATCATCCTTGTTTTTGGGGCATTTTCTGACATAATTCGTCTGCATTTTATTTTGTCCTTGCTTCCACTTCTGCAATAATTTACGTACCACACGTAACTATAATTTTCCATGACTTTCCATGACCGACAATTAAATTCCATGACTTTCCAGGCCTGGAAACTGAAGTACTTCAATTCCATGATTTTCCAAGTTTTCCATGACCTGTACGAACCATGTCTATTTTTGTTTCGAGCGCAAGCCCATGGTCAGAGCGAAGGGCTGATGCTCAAGCCTGGTTGGTTTTCACTAGCGAGGCAAGCACTAACACAAGTTCAAACATAAGAGCGCTTATTTCATCGTGAAAACGGGGTTGACGCAAGCACAAGGATCAAAATATTTCCATTTCCTTGTGCTTGAGCTTCTGCTTGCGTTCGCTTGCGTTGTGTGAAAACGAAACACAGCATAAGCACAAGGAATTTGCTATGTCTTGCCAATTGAAGCACTTGCTCCAGATTCCCGGCGTCTGAGCATTTCAACAAAATGGCGGATTCCGCGGTTGATTTTGACGCTTATGTCGACGTTCGTTTTCACTTAGCATAAGCTACTTATGCTTGCGCTAGTTGTGCTTGCGTCGCTAGTGAAAACCAGGCTTCAAAGGAGTTCACTCTTTATCGACGCAGCACTGCAGATTCTTTGGGGACGAACTCCTTTATTAGTCAGTGAAAGGACACCTCGCTCATATTGTACAACGAAAACAAGATGAAATATTCACAAAGATCTGTTTGAAGTGACGTTTCCGTTGCCGTAGAAGCTTAATAGGGATGGCAACCGTAAGTGAGCTGTCTCCCTTTTAACTTGTCTTCACACAACCACATTTACATCTTTTCTCCATTAGAGATGATTAGTATAAAAATCTGGAGGACACCACTGCCCTGGCATGCCAAATAATCTCTTCCGGTTCTCGCCAGCGTTACAAAAACGTGCGTGCTTAAACTCGCTAATTCCCTAATAAGGAGCGTAAGCACGAGACGCTTTTGAGACGTGGACGGCAACCGGAAGTGATCTGTTTTCTTTTTTGCTTCTTTTGACACTACCACAATTCTATTTTTAAGTATCTTTTCACTATTACAGTTAATTAGTTTAAAACTCTAGGAGACACTACTGTCTTGACATGCGAAATGTTTACTTCTGGTTGCTTGCCGTCCGCGTCTCAAAAACCTTGTGTGCTCAAGATCCCTAGTGAGCTTAAGCACGCGCGTTTTTGAGACGCGGACGGCAACCGGAAGAGAACATTTCGCGTGCCCACATATTTTTACTAATCGTCTCTAATGGAGAAATGATACTTAACAATGTAAATGTAATTGTGTGAAGAAAAGTTAAAAGGGTAAACAGCTCACTTCTGGTTGCCGTCCGCGCCTCAAAAACGCGCGTGCTTAAGCTCCCCGTTTTAACGAGAACGCCACGAAACAAGAATATCATTGGTTAAAAGAGGAAAAGTAATCGTGCTGCACGTGCAGCACGCATTTTAACACAAATTCGTGCGGTCCTCTGCACCGCGCACCGGTGGCTCAATTAGTTGAGCACCGGGCTGTTACGCGGGAGGTCGTGAGTTGAACTCCGGCCGGACCAACACTCAGGGTCTTTATATAACTGAGGAGGAAGTGCTGCCTTTGTAATTACATCTGCAAATGGTTAGACTCTCTAGTCTTCTCGGATAAGGACGATAAGCCGGAGGTCCCGTCTCACAACTCTTCAATGTTCATAATCCTGTGGGACGTAAAAGAACCCGCACACTTGTCGTAAAGAGTAGGGCATGTAGTTCCCGGTGTTGTGGTCTGTCTTCTGTGGTGTATCATGGTTGGGAGGGTAAATGCTCGGAGATATTAGCTACGCCAAACTACTACTCTAAAAAATCCGAGGGTAAATAAAGATGTGATATGATATGACAGCAACGACGTGAAATCACCAAATTTGAGGTTTTGCCGACAACGCGAGCGTACAAATGTGAATCTTTCAGCCTTCATTTTTAACTCTGAAACCACTCGTACCAAATCATTTTAGCATGCTTCGCCCACATTGTACGACGCGAGCGAGATGGCCTAACCACGAGAAACTTACCATAGTTCAAAGTTATATTTTGAGGTGAAGTTGTCGTCGCCATTGCTTTCGTACGGCAACCAGAGGCGAGCTTTCCGAATGCCAGGACAATGGTGTCTCCCAGAGTTTTAATAATATTTAATCGTCTCTAGTGAAGACAAGTTAAAAGGGAAAACAGCTCACTTTCCGTCAATTGCGAGCTCTTTCTGCCATATCTTTTTCAGATGTTCACTCCAAGCAGTTTAGAAGGACAATTTTCTGCTAAACCCTCAAGTTGTGCAGATACGAATTGCATACGCACTACTGTACCATGAAAAATCTTGAAACACATTTAACAAATTTTCCAAAATATGTAATTAAAAGAATTAAAAGAGCCCAGAGAAAAGCTATTCATAATCATCCAGGTTTAATGAAGGTGCAAAATTGTGCACCATCATCTTGACTCTCTCTTTGCTTTTTTTCAATTCGCTGCACAGTGTCTTCAACTAACGAGAGCCTTTCCTTTTCTTCGTTGTATCTGATTTCCAGCTTCACCTTGATAGCATCAAGCTGACTTTGTAGACGGTTGATCTTCTCTCTCAATTCTCCTTTATCCATTTCCAGTTTCTTCATCAATTTCTTCTCGTCCAGAAGTTGTTCCGTCACCCCTTCCATGTTGCTGAGAATACTCTCAGCCTCATCTCAAAAAATAAGCAAAGACATTGCTCATTTAACTTACATTTTCCAGGGGCACCCAACGTCAATTTTCGGAAAATATCTGTTCGGAAGACGATTTGAGATCTAGAATTTCGGAACTTTTGTTCTAAAATTTCTTGCTTGCCTGAGTCTCCTAGGATTTTCGAACACCTGAAAAAATGGTATAATTATCCACTTTCAACGGATTTTCACCCTAAATAGGTCACCTAGAATTTTCGGGAGCCTTTTTCCTGGCTGAAATTTTCGAAAAGGTAAGCTTTGATCCCTATAGTTTTCGGATCACTAGACTTTCAGCTAGGAAATCCGAACACATAAATTTTAGGGGATAAACATATGCCTATATCTACCGTTTAAATACCTAAATACGTTTAACAATGCTATGTTTAAGTGGTTTTGAACTATATTCTCGTTGGGTGCCCCTGATTTTCCTTGTAAAAATCAAATTTAACACTAAAACAAAGAGTGAATGCAACTGTTACAGAAATTTCCAGCTCCAATCTACAGCTGAAATATAAAAAAATTGTGCGAGTGTCATGAAACAGCATAAGTTACACAACCATGCATGAAACGTGTTTCACACCGACGTCTGGTGTGAACGACCCAATGAAAAACATGTTTCGGTGAAGCATGTTTCCTTGAAACATGTTTACTCTAATCATGTTTCGGCTTTAATTTGAACACAGCTTAAAACAGTGACTTTGAAGGAGAGAGTATAGCGAACCAAAAAATTAATGTTTGACCAGTGCAGAGACTTGTTAAGTAGAGAGGGCAGTGCATGGAGCAGTGTAGAAATATCTCTGAATCGAAAGCTCCTTTTTAATATTTGTTTGTTCGTTTTATTTAACGAGAGCGTTAATTTCCTTTCAGGATCACTGTGAATCGGTTGCGATCTTAAAGATCAAAGAAAGCATGCAAGAAGAAGCAAGAAGATTTGAAAATGTCGATGGAACGACGGACCATCAAGGAGAGTTTTTCATGCAATAACAGCTAGAGAACTTTCGCCTTTGTATATTTGCCAGCCACTACCCAAAGATTTATAGGAAACAACTGTACTTGATCTACGGAGTTTGCATTGGGAGAACAACCCCGCTATCGCTAAACGCCTTCTTCTCTTGTACCAGGGAAGACGAGTCCAAAGTAGATGTCTCTAAATTAAGGTTATATTATATAGAAAGGGAAATATGTTTGTATAGTCCATCGCTTACGTTGTGGCTTATAATTAATAATATACGGACAGTTGTTGGGTGTTTGTGTAGAATAATAGGCGAGTTCTTTGGGACAAGAAAGCTTTCATATCTTATCAGGAATGAATGAGTTTGCTGCTTCGGTGTAGCGTACAATAAGGGACAAAAGGGATCCAAGCCACGTGCTTAAAAGCTGGTTGACCCAGATTTCTTTCTTGACCTCAAACGCGTTAAACACGTGACCACCACATGATGGGCTCTTACGCCTTGGTGACGATTCTTTCTATTTATCCATCGCGTGCTCTAACGTTGTCAGCGCTTAGTGAATTCTAGTTCCGTCGTAGTGGTTTGGGTCAAAGTCACGCAACGCTCCTCGGGTGAGGAACGTTGTTTGCGCAACTGCTGCCCGAGTGGCTCCGAAGGAGACTAAGTAACATGTTCCAAATGAAGGAAAAACTTTGTGCAAATGGTTGCTTCGCCTTCTCAAGAAAAGTTTAAAACCGGAATATTTTGTGAGACTTGTACCTTGGTGCTCTGTAAAACTTGAGCGCAAGCAGGTGGTCGATGCGTTGGCGCCCAGCGGACCCAGTGGTTCGTAAGCTTCTGATTTACACTCAAAAATCGAGGAGCTGTTTGGAATGAAACCTTAAGCTCACCCCAAGTTTTCCGCAAGGTTTATATTTTGCTTCGTCTTTTAACGTGCATGAAGACGGCTAGTTATCCAATTTGCACTTTTAGCTCCAATATGCATCAAGTCTCCTTATTTCACGCATATTAGGGAAACAGTCCTTACCGCAAGGTGAATGAAGGGGTAGTTTCTAAAGAAACTGTGGTGCTGCGTCGGTGGGTAAGTAGTATACAAAAATTTGGTTTTATCAACGGAGTTGATGATGTAAATTGGCCACCGTACAGAGATTCTAAAAGCTGACGTTTCGAGCGTTAGCCCCTCGTCAGAGCGAATGGTTCGCTCTGACGAAGGGCTAACGCTCGAAACGTCAGCTTTTAGAATCTCTTACCGCGAGGTGTCCGCACGTAACAAGAGCGAATCAGTCATTGGCATGATACGAGATGTAGCTATGTAAAAAGCGCGGGAAAACACTGCGCGCTAGTCAGGTGTTTTTGGTCTGCTTAGTTTAATTAAACGGTGACTCCAGATCATTGGCCAGTCAAGAACCACAGTCTTGATTCTATGATGCGCTTGTTTGTGATTGGTGTTGTAGCGTGAAAGGACTGCTATGGAACAAGGCGGGCTTTGCGTGCTCGGAGGATTAATTCTATCAAACGTACGGGACCTATATTGTAACGTTCGCCAACCAACAAATCTTGCGACTCGTTTAGGAAAGTAGTAAATTAAACATTTTTTGTTTCTGAACGAAATATCGGGGGGCAAGGCGGGTCTTGGGTCTGCTAAACGTTAATATGATTGATTTGATAACAATTGTAAGATTATTTGAAAGAACTAATTTTTAAAAGCAAAAAAACTATACCTTGGGGAAAAGTTGTGTACATTACGGATATTGAGACGCTGATAGTATTTAACTCGTGAAGGAAGGTGCAATGTTTAATCCACCTCTGTCTGTGTGAAATAACTTGAGCAAATTATGCAAACAACACGGAGGAGAATTTGAGATTTTCGGACACAACTTCCAACCATTTTTTTTTTTTTGCGGGTTAGATAAAATCGCTCATCTGTGCCGTGAATAGCAAGATGAAACTGTATAAAGACCTTCTACAATATATAATTCAACTGTCCAGTACATTAATACTCTTTGAGATCATGTTGATTAAAGAAACTGTCGATGAAATCCTACTAGTGAGATTCGCCCTCGATCTGTAATTTCTGCTGTCCTATCGTGATTCGGGTGGGCTGGGAGCATGGTGACTTGTTTGGCGTATGGGGTGCGTAATCCGAATTTTTGTATCAGTTCTAGGAAAGGGGCAAAAGTAGGGATAATGATTGATGCTAGCCCGCATACAATTGTTAGCTATTGTTTAGCTATTCCATATGTGCTGATTTTCTGCGAACATAGCGTTTTTTCCAAAAGTAGTGCTTGACCTAAAGTTCTCAGCAACGTCAACGGTAACTCAGCTGAAATGACTCACAGGCCGTTGTGAACAACAAGAGAACAAAGAAATGTGTTTTAATAAGTAATTTTTTACAGGGAGGTCTTGGTTTTCCAGGTCTTAAGCTTCGATCTTCGTTTTCCACACCCCAAGCATTATCCAACCACGTCCTTTGTACTGCGGCCTCAACGCCTGGTATATTAATATGAATTTGAAAGGCTTTGTCAAAACGGACGAAAAACTTAGAAATTACAGAAAGGAAACTTGGAGGAGGCAATTAAAATCGACCGAAAAACTACTCGTGATGAATAAAGGACGGCGAAAGAGCTCAGATGAACAATTGTCCTTAGCAAGTTTGTTTCTTTTTTGCACTATAAAAAAGCACCGTTTTTATATCGGCAAAAATCTCTCTCCTCCTTGCGGGCTTCTTTCTAAAGCTCTTTGGACGAGCAAAGAAAAAAGAAAAGTTGCCTAGCTGCGATCCTCGCATGCTGAAGATGTCTTGTATCATACGTCAGGGTCGGCCAGGGTTTTTGGGTATACGGTATACAGGGGCTTTTTAAATCGGGTATACGGTATATTGCAGTTAAAAGACGAGTATTCGGTTTACCACTTTCTTTGAATTTCAGGTATACGGTATACAATGCTTCCATTAATTTTGGTTACATTTTATGAATTTTGGGTATTTTTGGGTATTTTGGCGATTTTTTTCGGGTATACTGGTATAACACTACCCCCCGTTTACAGTCCCACACCAGCTCATTTGTGTAAGAGGAAGCTTCATATAGATTCTTGTGCACAGTTGTACTCAAGGCTCGGGTATACAAATCTGTGGTGAAAATAGGCATCCACAACTTAACACAGTTTCTTCTGTATAGTTTCAAATGCAGGAGCAAAAGCTAGAGTGACTGTGTAAACAAAGGCACAAAAATCTTAGCCTCAACTTAAGATTTTGCTCCTGATGGCAAATTTTTGTCGTGTGCAACACAAAATTAAAGCTGTATTTTCAGTCCAAAATATTTTGTTGCAGATCAAAATTCTTTAATTAATGCCCGCATCACAAACTTTGTTATCTTCCAGAATTTTTGGGGGTGATTACATTATTTTTGTACTTTGAAATTATTATTATTATTATTATTATTATTACGTAATCATATATAATTAATATGATTAAGTACTATTATCAATATTATGATTACTATTCTTAGCCTCGCTATGTACACTAGCAATTTAATTCTATGAATGGCTAATTCTTGTAGCATCAACATTCATTTGGAGTAGAAAAGGGTATAGAAACGTGTACGTTGTGTAGGTGTTTTCATATTTAAGCCTTCTCACTTCTCGAAAAAAAAAAGTACAATGTTGGTGACTGGAAAATACATATTGGTGTCTGCTGTACAGGTATACGACAGAGTTAACTGTTGTTGCTTCCCCCATTCTGTGTTCTTAATCAAAAACCTTTTACTTTCCTGAAGGAACTCTCTTCAAGTCTTAGGGAGGAAGGAAAATCCCTTCTAAGCTCATTTATTTTCGACATTAGCATGCAGTACCCAGCTCCAGTCTCCCAGTGGCTTTTTTTGGATCTTCAAATAAACAGGACTTATTTATTCTGCGCCATAGACCTCTTTCATAATGGCAGCCAAATAAAATATTCTTCTGTTTTAATACTAATAAGACTTTCTATCCTTGCTACAACGAGCAAATTTCAAAAGAATATTTGTTTCAAAATGAGGGCAGTAGGTCTAATTAACATAAATGCAACAGAATGTAAAGGAGGTTGCCATTTGTGAAAGTGGTCTATTTCCCTGCCCTTACACTGAAGGCAAAACATTCAAAACCAATCCTTCTAACTTATCGTGGCCAGAGTTTGGGAAGGGGTGGGAAGAGCTGATGCAAAGGGAGGGGGGGGGGGGGACATGGGCTTTTTTGCTCGGAAAAGGGTGGCCTTACCTAAATATGTTAATGAACAAATAGATAAATAAAGAAACCGATAAATATACACTAAATGAAGAAATGAAATAAAAATTTCAATACATTAAAAGAAAAAGATCGTCGACAAGAACTGTGTGCTCTGAAAAATGAAAAACTTTTATGTAATCACCTGCAGCCACAAATTGCGGATAAAAATGAGTCTTCTTAAAAGATTGCTCTTTTAGAAGATGTTTGCCATCTT
>NC_090873.1:32529418-32536918 GCF_036669935.1 Montipora foliosa
ATACGAATACAACTCGGTTCACTTCTTAAGAACTGCGAGTTTCCCTTTCTAAAACATATACAGACTGGAAAGTTCCATATCACTGCAGCGGGCCGGGCCATTTGGTACATCGCACATTGTGATTATAGCTGAGTTCGATACACTTTGCCGCGACTCTGGAAGAGCCTGTGAGGGATGGAGTTTCGCGTACATATATATTTCTCTTCTCCAGTTCAATTACTCGAGAAATGTGTCTCCCCTCAAAACGACTTCGTCACTAAGGGAACTCGTGCTTTTGTTCTCCGATCCTTTCATCATGCGAATAATTTTTCAGCTCAGTTTGTTCCCATTTGATTGCTTCCACTCAGTGTTTTGTTGAAGCCACCTGTGTTTTCTGACTTCATCAGTTTAAACCTAAGAACAGAATTTACTATTAGCAGGTGCTAGTTGAACCCCAATGATTGGAATTACGTGTATTGGCCTCCACAGACGAGGCAAGTTGTCATCGACGACTGTTCACTGTCGACAAGTTAATTAAATCGACAACTTTTGATGTCAGGAAATGCGTTTCCACGAACGAAAAGTTAAGTTGTCGGTAAAAAAAAGATGAGGAACCACTGGCTTTAACAAACCATTTGCGTCGCTGGTAAATAGAGCACTTATGTCCAGGTTTGACCCTAATTAGATGCACGCCCAATTTTGACATACAATACAAAGTGTCCCTTTAAGTCTGAGCATTTGCTACCTATTTTCAACAATAAGGTAAGGATAAAGGTTAGCGTTATTTTTAGCTTTGGGTAAATGCAGCAGTTAATCTTTACTTAAAGAGCAGCATTTGGGGGACACTTTGTGACATAAATTGTCTGTATTCTGAGACACAAGTGATGTTGATGTTGGCGAGAAGAGCAAGGGGACACTTCGTGACGCTTATTAAAATCTGTGTGCATCTAATTAGGGTCAAACCTGGACATATCTTGATCAGCGAAACCTTTACAAATATTTCCAATCTTCACAAATAGTTGGATCTTTGACACTCTGTATAGAGACCCACCAGACACTGCGTTCGAAGATTCCGAAATTACATTTCTTATTCTTTTCTATTCTTAACTGTCTGAGAAAAGTGATTATTAGATAAATAGATTAGTTTAATTATTTTTCTTTCTCTTAGTGAATGTGCTGACTGACAAGGGTTGGTCATGTGTAGTACACAACAAGCTACTGGAGGTTAATATTTTTACCACAATTGCTTGTAATCTCTCAATCTGATTGGCTAATTTTCCGTTGTCGATACAAGTCTAAACAACGCTGTACGCGTCATGCTCGCGTCAATTTGTCACGCGTTGTGGACTCACTCGTCTCCGCCTCGTGAGTTCACAACATTTTGACCACTGTGCTGACGAATATCGTTGTTGATAAGAGTAAAGACAACGCTGAACCACTTTCGATTTGTTAAATTTATCCTTCGGGTCTTA
Source organism: Montipora foliosa (assembly GCF_036669935.1). Lineage (NCBI taxonomy): Eukaryota > Metazoa > Cnidaria > Anthozoa > Scleractinia > Acroporidae > Montipora > Montipora foliosa. The sequence goes on from NC_090873.1 coordinate 32,530,870, forward strand.
GTTCCCGGCCGTACTGATTTGACTGATTAACCATCTTACCTTTTACTTTCAAATGAAGCTTCGAAAAATTAAATTGACAGCAATTATTGTAAGACTTTGGTCTTACAATATTCTTTAACACGAGCAGCTAGCCGCTAAAAAAAGTTAGTTTTTCTTTCCGTGATCGTTGATCTTGCGATGACGCTTTATCGCGACATTCGTTGGTTTACTTAAAGATGCATTTTTCATCTCGTTACTACATTGTGTCGGGGGTGAGTCCGATCTCATCTTTAGTTAGTCACGATTATATATGAAAGCCTGCAAATACGGAACCTTTTGGGGGAAAAAGAGGCGCGAGTTAGATTATGCACGATAAAAAAATGGAAGAGGCAAGGTAGGTAATGCTAGATGCAAGATATAGAAAATTCGGGATAAAGATGCGAGGCGCTAGGTACAAAATGTTAATTAAAACGGCTCTCCATGATAGGTATCGGAGAATCGAGGGAGGGAAGTCTTTGAAACAGGGAATCTCTAAAACAGGAAAAATAATTCCAAAATGGGGTATCTCTAAGACTGGTGATCCTTAACAGGAAAAATTATTAAAGATCTGGCCCCAGTTGTTCGAAGGGTGGATAGCGCTACCCACTGGATAACTCACTATCCACTGGATAACTCAACTCAATTGGTTTTGCTAGTGTTTATCCGCTGGATAGTGATTTATCGGATGGATGAGTTAAACGCTTTGCACCTTTTAAACAACCGAGGCCTCGCTGATCTACTACAAATCCTTTACAATATTGCCTCTCTTAACAAGAGTTTCTGTAAGGTTCTGAACTGCACAGTACTTTTTCAGCGGGCTCTTTTGCTTGGTAGAACGCTATCGTCTTGAATGACAATTTGCCCTCTGGCGGAGACTGCAAGAAATTGCAAAACCTAGCAAGTTCTTTTTGCATTTACTGGCATCAGGTAAAGAAAACTTAATTTCATCCCATACATGTTGATTTAACCTGATCTGGCCGCCGTGTGAATACATTTTCAGTGTTTTTTTCTCCATCTCCAACAGTCTTTGGGAGAATTTGGCTTTATATTTGGTCTTCATAATTGTCGTTATCCACGCGCGGGACATTGCAGACAAACATGATTCTTCCATAGATAGATTAGTTTGTTTTCCGTTCTTGTTTTAAATACACTAAATTACTACAAATACTAAATTTCAAGGGTTGGTAAAGAAACTGGCTATTCACAAGAGTGAATTAGGCCCGTTTCAAACGTCGAACTTTTCATGTACCAAATCTAATGCAAATGAGCGAAAACACTAGATTTTTTTCATTTGCATGAAAAGTTCGACGTTTGAAACGGGCCTTAGTTATCTAATTCTTTCTTGCTATTCACTATGCCACTGGAATTTATATTTTACAAAATTAATTTTAGCGCTCTGTCCTTTGAATTAAACTGCCCTCAGGAACTATAATTAAACAGTTTTACATCTTAACCATGAGTCATCTTACCTTTTAGTTTCAAATAAAGTGTTCCGAAACATTAAATTGACAGCAATTATTGAAAACCTTAACCTTATATGAAAGCCTGCAAATACGGAAGGTTGTTGGGGAAATAAGAGGTGCGTGTTGGAAAATACGCGATTAAAAAAAAATTGCGAGAGGGAAGTTATGAAGATGCAAGATATGGAAAATCCGTTATGAAAAAATGCAAGGTGCTGGGTAGAAAATGTTAAATAAAAACGGCTCTCCATAATAGGTAACGGAGAATCGAGGGAGGGACGTTATTAAAACAGGGAATCTCTAAAACGGAGAAATTACAAAATGCATCTCTAAGACGGATGATCTCTGAAAGGAAGAAATATTAAAGATCAAATCTACTGCAAATCCTTTACAATATTGGCTCTCTTAACAAGAGTTTGTGTAAGCTCCTGAACGGCACAGTACCTTTTCAGCGAGGCTCTTTTGCTTGGTAAAATGCGGGGAAAAAGAAACTTATGTCAAACGCCATCATCTCGAACGGGAATTTTCCTTCTAGCGGAGACTGCAAGAAATTACCAAACCGTAGCTAGTTCTTTTTGCATTTACTGGCAAAGGAAACTTAAGTTTCATCCAGGTTGATTGAACCTGATCTGGCTGCTGGGTCGATAAAAGTTAGTTGTTTTTACTCCATCCCGAACGGTCTTCTTTGTCGTTATGTACTGGACATCGCAGACAAACATGATTATTCAGTAGATAGGTTAGGTTGTTTTCCATTCTTGTTGTAAAAATACGCAATTACTTCAAATACTAAATTTCAAGGGTTGGTAAAGTAACCGGCTATTCCACGAGCTACTGCATGGAATCTATAATTTACAAATTAATTTTATTGCTCTGTCCTTGGGATGTAAACTTTTGCAGCAAGGAACTATTAAATATAGTTTACGTCATAGAAAGTGCGGCGTAAGGGGTTTTATTCACGAGTTGTTTGTGAATACAACCCCGAACAAAGCACTTTCTATGTCGTGAGCTGTTTATTACACATAAGACGAGAATTTTCCTTGAAATAGTTTTCTGAACGCAAATTAGAAACAAAAATTCACTAACAATAGAACCAAATGCAAATTTAATTTCAACGTACGACATGCACGAGAAGAAGAAGGAAAATTGTCGTTCGATTGGCTTGGAAAGGCCTTTACACTATCTTTGATTGGTTATACTCCCGGGGGGGGGACTCCCACATGAAACAGACGGGGATGCTCGTCGTCTCGCTTAGGGGTGTAAATTTTGGATTTTGGTCTCGCTTAGGGTGTTCCGGGCAAAGCGCCAATATTTTATGCCACCGAGGTCTCGTTTAGGGTTCCGCGAAGTAACACAGAATTACGCGAAGAGAAACAGAAGTCAAATTTCCTTTTAAATTTTCTTTTTAGATAAAAGCATTCGATGATTATGCCTTTTTATCATTAAAACTCATTGCGTGTCGTATTTTTGTGTTTTTAAACGGCCTCTTTTAGGGGTCAAAATTTGCTTAAGCCACGCCTAGATTGGTCTCCTTTAGGGATTAAATTCAAAATTTTCGACGAGCATCCCCGTCTGTTTCATATGGGAGTCCCCCCCCCCCCCCCGGGGTTATACTTCCACACGTGAAAGAGCTGTACGCCATTCTGATTGGCTGTAGAGGCTTTTTTTTACATGTGAAAATAAAGCGTATAGATTTAAGTACAAATGATCTTTATGGAATAATTAAATTCTCATTTTATGTGTAACAAACAGTTTAACATGTTAGCTATGAATCATCTTTAAGTTACCTTTTAGTTTCAAATATTAAAAGCTACGAAATCATCATGATATTATATTGACAGCAATTATTGAAAAAAACTTTAGTCTTTTTATTAACACGCAGAGCTGGCCGCTAAAACTAATTTGTTTTTCCGTGTTTATTCATCTTTCGATGGTGCCTTATCGCGACATTCGCTGGCGTAAAGTTGCATTTTTCATCTCGTTACTACATTGTGTCTGGGATGTGTTCGATTTATCTTTAGTTACTAATAGTTGTGATTATCTGTGGAAGCCTTTAAAGCACATAAGCTTGTAGCGGATATGCGGCATGAGAGATGCGAGTTAGAAAACTCTTGACGCAAGAGAGAAAATGAGTGATAAGGATTAGAAAATGCGAGATGAAAAATGCGAAATGCGAGGTAGAAAATGAGTGATAAAATATGAAAGATCCTAGTTAGAAAGTGCAAGATAAAAAATGCGGGATGCAAGGTAGAAAATGTTAAATAGAAAAGGCTGTCCAAAACAGGGGAACGGGAATCGAGGGAGATCAACTGAGAGTTTGTGTCGCGGCATTGTGAACGATGAATCGGTGATTCTACAAAGTCGGACACTACTTACAGTCAGTCACTCTTGGCTTTGCATTATGCGCTAATTTATCTCCATCTCTCTTGTTGTATTGTATGGTTTTCTACATACATATCTAACCTAAATAGGATGTAGTATACAAAAATTTGGTTTATCAACGGAGTTGATAATGTAAAATAATTGACCACCGTACAGAGATTCTAAAAGCTTTTAGAATCTCTGTACGGTGGTCAATTTACATTATCAACTCCGTTGATAAACCAAATTTTTGTATACTACTTCCCCACCGACGCAGCACCACAGTTTCTTTAGAAACTACCCCTTCACTAAATAGGATGTATCTTGTTCAAAAGGGTGATGTTAGGACAAACTTGAAGACAGATTTCCAAAGCTTCTAGCAAACTACTCTTTTACCCTTTAAACGTCCTTTACATTTTTTTGTGGTCTTAGTGCTCTTCAAGTTGGATCTTTGATGTATAACTATTACAATAGATAGTTGCCACGGTCATTTAAAAACACGTTTACAACGTGCTGATGTGTGGCAAAAAATCCAGCGCTAAAGCAAATGACTCCGGCGATCCTCGTAAGAAATATGGAGTTTCACTTAAGGTATTTGTATTACTTGGATTATACAAAATGATTCAGACTTTATTCAAAGGTACTATCCGGATGACGACATACAAACATACAAGTTGCATATTAGTTAGGAATAGGCAAAACCCACAAGCTACCAAAGAAATTCAAGGTTACTAGTGCTTACAAAATAATCGACCAATTAGAGCTCATTAAAGACAAAAGTCATATTACTTGTAAGCATTTAACCAGTTAAGAACGTTGGCCAGTTCACGATTGGCAGTATCTTCTTATTAAATCAAATCAAGAGATTATAAAGGTAAGAGAAGTAATCCCTCATACTGGCCCTATTCCCATCGTAATCCCTCTTAGGTTATTTTTAGATGATATAATGTTACCGCGAGCGTTACGTGGAAGTTTCGTGGAGGAGAGAGAGTGTAGCAAATTCTGTATTATGCCACTCTCCGTTTTCAAAATTGAGTTTCATGGCCTGATAAAATTCATTGTCTGCAAGATACAGGTTTCAAACATACATCCTTGGAATTGCTTAACTATCTAGTTTACAGTAATACCTATTTGAAGAATTTCCAATCTATCAAACCGTGTTAAATTATTTTGACAGATACAGATATGTTTACCTTGGTTGCATTGCGTTACTTGTCCATTTTAGTGCGCACTTTCTCATCGTCTACAAAATTCTGTCGCTTACAAAACTCGTGCCTGTCAAGATACAGTTTGCAATCATATATCATGGAAATCGGTTAACTGTATAATTCACTCTGATACCAATTTTACGATTGTCTAATGTAGGAAACCGTGTTAAATAATTCTGTAAGAGGGAGCTATATTTTACACGTGCGTTGCAAATTGACTTTAATCCGATCTCACGGTTTTAAAAACTTTTATCGTGCGGTCAATTGAAATTTTCCTGTCATGTGTGGTACTGTTTGAAAGCGTTAGCTGTCTAATTTATGAATATCATAGAATTAAGTCACCATAGTTTAAGTCCGCTAAGAAAATCCAGAACGCGTTGACCAAGTCAGGAATATATTACTTGGTGACTGTAGTCCGCGATATTTCATTGTGTACAAAATTCTGTCGCCTATAAAACTCGTTACTTTCAAGATAAAAGATGCAAAGATATATCATTCAAATTGCTTAACTGTGTTGTTTACAGTGACACCAATTTCAACACTGTCCAATGTACGAAACCGAGTTTAATAATTTTGAAAGATGCAGGTATATTTAACATGCGTACTTCGCAAATTGACTTCCATCCGATACCACTTGTTCATACATTAATATTTTTATCGCACTGTCTGTTCAAGTTTTCTTTTCATGTCTGATATCTGTCTAATTTATGAATATCTAAGAATTAAGTCGTCATATTTTAATCCCGCGAAGAAAATCAAGAACGCGTTAACCAAGTCAGCGATATATTACTTGTTGACTGTAGTCTGCAAATTGCCAATGTTTACAAAATTCTGTCGCTTATAAAACTCGATCCTTTCAAGATACAGGCTAACTGAAATTGCTTAATTGTCTAGTTTTCAATGATACCACATCAAGGTTGTGTCATATACGAAACCGTGTTAAATCTTTTTTTAAGGAGAGAGCTATACTTAACATACGTGCTTTGCAAATTCACTTGAATCCGA
>NC_090873.1:32549418-32554418 GCF_036669935.1 Montipora foliosa
CTTAATATAGCTGTGGTCAGGACACACTGGTGGCTACGTAGTTATTCAAGTCAAGCATTGGAGAGATATAAATTTAAAGCTGAGTGTTTATTTTTAATTTGTTTAGTGCTGCTTTTTGCTCTGAATTGCAATTTTTGGCATAAGTCTTATCTGAAGATTTTACATTTTGAATCTGCTAAGGTTGCAAGATGCCTGGACGGCCTATGACAGAAGAACAGAAATGGAAGAAGAGAGAAAGAAGACGACAACGACAAAACGGTACACCAGTCATAGCTCAAACTTGGTGGAAGAAGTTACTCCACAAATTCTTTTCTTACACACTAAATCGTTTGTTATTTTACGGATGAGTTATTTCAAGTAGATGGATATTTCTAAAAAGTAGTTTAGTCGTTTTTTTCCTTTGTTTAGGAATGAAACTCGAATTTTTATTTTCAACTGGAATTAAATAACAATCATCTGTACTCTTTTTGGACAGAAATAATTGATCTGTTTGCTGTTTATAGTAGTGAGAGTCGGTGGGATTTATACTGTGAAGTGGAATTGCTGTAAGGCATTCGCTGGTGGGTATACATTTAGACGTCACTTAAGCGCTTCTTTTATTCAATGAAATGAGGTGTCCAGCTCAACCTGTCGTCCGCGACTGTGCCCAGTTTTCGGGATTTACTTACTCGTTTACGAGAGAATCGTTTATGAGGACAGGTGGAATAGGACCAACAAAAGTAGACCTCGTCTCATACTTCTCCGGATTTATCCAGGCACCATTTATAAAGTTCCTGACGTGCTGCAGTGCTATAATTAGGTGGGCCATTCCTTGATCCACGTTTCCTCCGATTTTTTTTTGAGGGGAGGGGCGGTCTGTACACAGGCTATTCCTACAGTAAATAGTTTTGTCATCGACGTACATAAACAATTCACTCGATTTTACTAATAGTAGTACGTAAATCATTAGTAAAAAGAGTAAACAAAGTTGGTCCTAGACCGGAGTTTTGTGGAATACCACCGGGGACTGGAAGTCCTTCAGTTGATTCCTCCTGCAATTGCCACAATTACAAAACACACTCGCTTATTCTCAAGCAAAGTTTTGTTAGACGTTTTCGATACTAAATGCTATTAATTTTTTTAAATCTTAACCTTCCTTCTTCTCAAGACTGTTCTCAATTGTTTTCTTTTCACCATTCCTAGCGATGATATGTCAAAAAGAAATTCTAGCTAATGGCTTACTTTGCATTACCAATTATTCTGCTTGTACAGTCGTACTTCATGTGCTAATCGATATTAGACTTGTTTCCTCATTCCCCTTAAACAACTTAATCGCCAGTTGAATCCTTCAAGGGCGTGATGCTACACGACAACTGTCATCCTTTCCGTTTGTTTCTTCAAGTTCCTTCTCATCCGCCGTTTAAGCCGTTCGCATTAAAGACCTTTTAAGCTGGTAAAGCCCATGCCGATCCTAATTCCGGGACGATAAAGTGGTAGGCTGTACGATTCGTGCATCAACAGCTACACTGTTATTTCCTCTCAAAAAAAACAAATTAATTCCTCTTTGTCTATTTTCTTCTCTGTGGCTGTGGCGTACTCCTCTAATGGTCCATTGGCATCTGATAAGCATTCCGACTGCTCCTCGGACATCATCACTGCGGCCATAGTTCACCAGTGGGTTTAACAAACCATTTAGAGTGGCAAGAACATAATAGAATGGTCTCAGGGGATTCATATCATTATTCGAGAATCCCAGCTGATACAGTACCAATGGAACAATCAGGGAGGGGAGGGTGGTAAAACACAGTACTATAAGGATAATACAAACTGTGTTTGCTATTTTCTTCTCGTGTTCTAAGACGGTGCGCATATGGCTTCCGTAAAGATTCATAGCTACCCTATGGCGCAAATTTGCAATCAACACTCCTCCATAAGAACAAGTCATGGCCAGAATACACAAAGAATACCACACAGAAGTAAGCACTTGGAATATTATCCATAGTGATGGGAAAGACCAGGCAGTGGCACCGATTCCACATATTACTACACTGAGCAGCCAAACCAATGATATCTGCTTAATGGCACGTGACCTTGTCATGTGATTCCGATACCACCACGGTTTGCTTACAGCTAAGAGCCGGTCGCAGCTAATAATCGCCAGGTTACCAAGAGTTGAAAAGAAAGACAAAGTGATTGCGAATTGTAGTCCTGCCCCTTTAAATTCTTTGGGGGAGAAGGATTTATGGCTATAGGTAAAAATATTGTCGACGAGAGCAATTATTGCCCATATCACGTCGGTTATTGAGAGACTGCACAGAAGGAGAAAAGAAGGACGTTGAATGGATCGCGTGCGTAAAATAGCGGCTAGAATAAGGGAATTGCATGTGACTGACATAAGAGCAAACAAATTGTCGAGAGGAAGGACAACGAAGTTGATGACGTTACGCAAGGTATCTTGTGCGTCTTCAGGAATGTTGATAAGGCATCGTTGATAAGGCAACTTTACAGAGGACATATTTGACGCATTTTGGCTTGAAGGCGAAGAAGTTGCCTGTTATGAAAGAAAAATGACATCTAAGATATAATAAAAGAAAAGTCATACATTTGTATTTGCGGAAACTCAAGCAATTGCAACGAATATTGAAAAAAGGAGTTGTATGGGGTTTGAAGCAGTGACCAAGCGGTTGTGCTGCAAATGGCTTTTTCACTGGGCTCTCAAGCCACAATGGAGAACGCAAAAAACGTAACAAGGAACTATTTTGAAGTGAATTACTAGTGCATAAGTTGCAATTTTAACTGCGATAATCATTCTCTGAATAATCTGGCAAGTAAACTGCGTCAGCGGGTACAGAAGTTGTTTTCACTTCCTAAGTGGTTATTGTAGGTCGTTATAAAGAGAATTTTATGTTTGGAAGAATGTCTGCCTTCGTTTTACCACGTGCACAGCGCTATCCACTGGATAGCGTTATCCACCTTTTGAGCAACCGAGGCCAAGTCGTTAAAAGTGTAATTTACTTGTATGGGCTTTTTATTCTTTTTTTGATTGTATGTACATGTGATCCTAATTTGTGAACAAACGCATAAGGTGTTTTATATTAGAGCGAAGCAGTTGGTTTGACGCTCTTGCCCAGACCAAAACCATTATGATTATGTCAACAAGGCTTCAAAGTTAGAGTGACGATATTGCTCGTTCTGTGATCGGAAAACCACGGAAATTAAAGAAACTCCAGGTCTTTAAAGAGCTCTTTGAACTTCTCTTGTGTGCTCTAGAACTTGACTGAGTCACTACATAGAAACATTTTCTGGTGTTAGAATTGTGGTTGCCCTGTGCGAAGAGTAGGTGATTTAATAAGTTGCCATGTTTTAAAACGATATGTTTTCAGGTTTTGTAAAGGAACCTGCAAATCTGAATTCGATTTACCCTTCGCCTTATGTCCTTCTAAGTTCATGCATAAAGTTGAGTACTGGGTATCCAGTCGTATGTGATCGCCGATTTACTCCATGATCCATCAACATTTAAATAAGGAAAACGAAATGCCTAGGTTTTGCAGCGGTTTTCAATGGCGTATTGAAGGGACTTTCGTGACTACAATTTTCGTTTATTTCGCCCAGCGATTTGCTAAAAAATATTTTGCCACTATCGCATCGAAACAGAATTACAAGCAAAACAATTTCTTTCTTGCTTACAACTGTACTGGGTTTAACCCGTAAAAGGAATGCAAGAAATAAACAGCAAAAAATACATACAAACATTACTCACCATGTTCCTTTTTTTTTGGTGATTCAGAAATTAGATCTTGATGAAATATTTTCCTTTATAGCAAAACACCTCACGGATCTGCAGCTGACGCAAACCGGCGAGTTCCATCTTTACCTGGTAGTTTGCACTCTGGACGCAGAGTCCATATGCATTGTCCAATAACAGACAATTCTGACAGCTTTAAATTGAAATCCCAGTGTTTTAGTAAGACATATGGTGTATTGAGTCTGCTTTATGTACAGATAATTGAGTCGCTGTGGAGTCTCTGTTACTACCAAACTGGTGCCCAATAGGAGTCTGCTATTTTGAATTTCATTCAATTTTAGTCAATGACATCCGGATGCTTCACAATACTTTAAGATGATCATTCGGGAAGTTTGTCCTTGGTGTTTCAAATGGTTTAGGCTAATTATTGTAGTCTAAAATTTCATAATGAATTTATTGGTATTATCAAGTTTAGTGAGCTTTCTAATCACACCGGACTTCGTAACACAATCCTTGTTTATCAAAACCTTACTTTTTATGATTTAATCGCCGCTTTGAAGTGTTTCAAACAGTCTTCAAATCAAAGTTGAAAAATAACAGAATAAAGTAAATGGACATTAACGACGCACATTTAAAAATGCGTTGAACGAAGGAACTGAAGCTGATTGAAAGTCGGAGAGTATTGCCGAAAAGATTGGCTTTTCCATTCTTTTAGAAACCAGAAAAGTGATTTGAAAAAGGGACAAAAACCTCTTACTAAATTGGAAAAGAAAAACAAAAAAATTGCATCCAATTGTCCTACCGCCTTAAGTGTCTCCTCTATCTCGACCATTAACTCCGAGAAAGATTCTCGTGGAAGTCAGTAAGGGGATGTAATGAAAGCACTGTTATTTAATATTTAAATAAGGTTTCTCTTTTTTGTCGTAAAGAAGGTTTAGGCTTCAGGTTTAGGCTTCAGATCACTGTTCTCTACAGGATGTACCGTAATGTCCGTAATGGAAGAAAGAAATGAATGGACTGAGGCTGTAGATAACTTTGTGCTAATTGAGGTGGTATTTTTGGATTTTAAGGTGGCTTAAATACAGTTTTCTGAACACAAGCATCAAGATTTTGAAATCTGTAAAATTAAAGCAACAGGATTTCTCTCGTGAAGTGTTAGTCACTCCAACTGATGTAAAAAGTAATTTTACCTAACACGTAAGTGCAAATCAGGGGAAAATGCTAAATATAGGAGTTAGGTCAGCGGTAGATTATCGGGTTTTTTTTGGAATTCCTT
>NC_090873.1:32559418-32566918 GCF_036669935.1 Montipora foliosa
AAGAAAACTTGTCGTCTATTTTGTGCTTCATTATTCACGGTCAAGGACGACGGACGACACTCGGTCGACGTATTGGTCGATAATCGGACGAAAGTCGGTCGGTAATCGGTGGATAATCGTCCGTCGTTCCTAGCTCGGCAGTCGGTCAACAGTCCATCGATCATCGGTCGATAGTCGTTCCCAGACGCATTTTAATTGAGTATCGGCCAAATGTCGGTAATATATTGGTAAACTGTCGGTCGAATATCAGTCATGTGTCGGATATAGGTCATCAGTTATCAGTTATTACTGTCATGTTAAGGAATGGAGGGGGGGGGGGGGGGAAAGTTTACTGTGAGGCACGATTACCCTATGAAGTGAATCAAAGAGCACTGGGAACTAGGGACATGGTTTAGGCGAGCGACAATCTTCTCGTTTTTCAGCTTCAAAATGTATCATCGCCGGTCGTCTAATTTTCAGCTGTTAAAAGAGATCAATCGCAGAAAACTCGGCCCAGCCAGAGCCAAGGATGAAACTATTGCTCCCGTTGTCCCGCAATCGACCAATAACAAAAACCTGCACACAGCTTTCCTTTTGAGTATTGGCTTTCTTTCTACCAACAGTCGATCGATACTCTGTGAATTATCGGCGAAGTGTTGGTGAGTTGTCGGCGAGTTATCGATGAAGTATCGGTGAACTGAAAGCCATTATCGGCCGACATAAATCTTGACCAATTCATCCACCGCCTATTTTCCGACTGTCGATCGACTGTCGACCGTCGAGGCTTGATCAGACCAAACACCTTTTGAAGCAAGGTAAGCTAAACCGTTCGGGCTTATCTAGTTTTACTTCGTGCTGTTTCCTTTCGGCTGGATCATAAAGGAAACGTTTTATCCGCCTGGTTATTGATGCATAATTTTGTTTCCCGTTGTTGCAAGTTGTTGTTTGCATTTCTTCTTTGATTCCCAACCATATATTAACTGGGACATCCGCAAACCTGAAGGTTGGCGATGGGATGAGCAAATAAACTCAAAACACTCCTATCAGTATTGTGCTACTTACTGCAAGCATTGAACCAGTTTAGGGATGGGATAAACCACAGAAATCCTTATCAAAATACTTTACTCAAGAAAACAGACCCATAAATTTCTGACGTTTTACTCTGGACCACAATTTTTGTTGCTTAGATCTAGTTAGGACTAACTCTTCAAATAACATTTGAACCAACCTTAATTGTACGTTTTTTCGAGTGGGTCTTCGTTTTCGATGCTACCGGAAGTCGTGTTCGTTCTGGCAAATGAGTTTTATATACAAACTATGTTATTATTTTCTTTATTTGTCTTCTGGCTATCTTGGGTGCCAGAGGAATTCTTTTTCAAGGTCGGAGAGAATGCTCCGCGAAACCAAATCAATGGTCGACCGCTGACCGGAGCGTTCTCTCCAACCTTGAAAAAAATTCCTCTGGCACCCAAGGTATCATTTAGCTTGCCTTTTACTGTTAACTCCCATCTTTTACGGTACTTTTTGATGCAAACGTTTAGCCGAAAAAAAAATTGTCTTGGCATCAGATTAGACTCAAAAGAAGAGGAATTACGAAGCGAAAGCAACATGTACAGTCCTTCCTTAGTGTGTGGAATAAACGTTTGCTTAGTGCAACTGCAAGGCATGCATTTACATACAGGAAAACGTCTTCTGAAAACGGGACAGGACATTAGGGACGGATTTAGGGGGGGGGGGGGGGGGAATGTGCGGCAGAGGGCCGTGCCCCCTTTTTCCTGTGCAGTAATACAAGAGCTTCTGTAACCAACTGCCTTTCCAGTGGTACAGTGTACATCAGGCGGTTTTACTTAACATAATGATTAGCCATGACTAGGAGCGAGCAACAGCCCAATATTCCTGTCACGGTGTTTTCACAGACCGCTTTATTTTTAGATTGAATTTTGCGCAAATGAAAATCCCTAGGGAGCCGTATGATCAATCACAAGAAACTAAATTGACGTCATAGCGTCACCGAGCCAGAACTGCCTTTGTTTTTTGGTGTCTAAAAATGGATCGGTCTGTAAAAATGCCGTGACATAGGCTTAGTATGAGAGTTGATCGCCCCTAGTCACGCACTCCGGGATTAGTTCAGTTTCAGTTCTGTTCAAATACATTTTGCCTTAATACATTTTGCCTTGATAGATGTACAGCACTAACGTGAATTTGTCCGAGGACATGTGGAGGGGGGGGGGGGGGGGGAGGAGAGGGGGGGTGTGCTGTCGACGCAATATCTTCGGCCCCCTCTTTCTGGAACTTGTGGATTCGCCCCTGGGACATAATCAACATGAGAACATGTGAGTCAAAGGCCAACAGCCGGGACAACGTCTGGGTGACCCCTCAAGTGGTCTAAATGACCCCCCACTTAAAAAAATTAACTGGAACCCTGCAGTTCAACACCACCCAAATCAGTGCCTTCTATTTTTGTGTAACACGTACCACAGGTAACCCAGTTTACGCCCATAGAGCGTCTAGTTAGTATAAAATTGTATTATTGGACCCGCGAACCGCGAGAATCCACTTATGTCCAGGTTTGACCCTAATTAGATGCACGCCCAATTTTGACATCCAACACAAAGTGTCCCTTTAAGTCTAAGCATTTGCTACCTATTTTCAACAATAAGGTAAGGGTAAAGGTTAGCGTTATTTTTAGCTTTGGGTAAATGCAGCAGTTAATCTTCACTCAAAGAGCAGCATTTGGGGGACACTTTGTGACATAAATTGTCTGTATTCTGAGACACAAGTGATGTTGAAGTTGGCTTGAAGAGCAAGGGGACACTTCGTAACGCTTATTGAAATCCGCGTGCATCTAATTAGGGTCAAACCTGGACATATCTCCGAGAATCAAGCACTCTCAAATTCGAAGGACCAACTCATTTTCTTACCTTTATCATCTAGCACATCCACGTGAAGAAACTTTGAACATTTCTTCTTCCACCTTCCATTACCATTACCATTATGCTGTTATCGGTCTTAAGACATGCAGTTATGACATTATTAAACCTTACATTCAGACAATAAGTGCTGCGTTGTCTTCCTATCTTGTTCTCCCAATCTCTACTCCTCTGTAGCCACTTGCCACCCTCCAGATTTCTTCTAAACTCTTTTTTCCACCATTTGCAGTCACACTTGCAGTCACTTTCTTAAAATTTTAAACTAGTACAGGTCTTTCTTTCGAGAGATACATACGTCATCACGTGTGGAACAACAGGTACTAATCTATACTGTTGATTGTGTAATTGTTACCCGCTAGGCATGCATGTACATACCCATCCTTGCACACGGAAGCCGCGCCCGCAGTGCACGCGGTCGTCAAAACTGTGCTGTCCTGTCAATCCTTTGCCCTTTCACCGGAAACGGTGCACTTCTGTGCGTAAACAACGTTGTTGTCAATCTACCCTGTGGAAAGAACTCCATCAAAGTCCTTTTTTTGCGACGTTAACTAAAAGAGATACATTATCAATACAGTTTTGACGACTTCTTAAACTTTATTCGAAAATAATAGACTGAATTCGTCTTAAATTAGTTAGAAAAAGAACAACAGCACAACAGCTGAAGTTTGAATCGCACCTCGCTGGCAACCCAGTTTTGGCGCCAAAGTTTGTTGAGAAAAAAGTCCCCACAAAATCTTTTAAATGGTTTTCTTGCCCTTTAATTTCGAACAAATGACGTGACGTCGGATAGCATAGTTTTCCCGCTCGCTAAATTCTGATTGGTCAATTTAAATTTCAGTAGATCTCGCCGTATGCAAGGATAGTGCAGTGCGTCATATTCGCCATATGCTAGAAATGGTGGCTTCGTAATTGAATGTTGCGTTTACGGTTGTTAAGCGAATCAATCAACGTATACTTTATTTACAAGGGTCTTTTCGTACAGGAAGGCCCTGCATTCATTCAGTGGCTTTGCAAATAAGGATTTCCCTTGTGAGTGGCTCTCTCTCGATTCGCACACGTCTGTGATAAAACCTGAACTTACCATCCAACCAAACAATCTGCAAAGACCACACTCAGTCTCCCAAGTTTCTGGAGTGGTCAATTGTGGTAGAACGAGGTCTGACATGAAATGCTCAAAAGATGTTGCAGAAACAATAGTACCACATTCAACAAGAAAAACGCATCATGAAATAACCATTATAGATGACAGCATACTGTTTTTTTCTTGCTTCCATTTACGATGTGATTTTATTGATATTTTTGTTCAATTGCAGGGGTTTTCATCGTCCATCCTAAAACCGAAATGCCTTATCAGCGATGCCTTAATTCAAACATTCCTGAAAATGCACAACACTTCTTGTATGATGTCACCAACTCATTTGTCCTTCCTCTCGACACTTTGTTGGCCTTGCTGTCAGTGGTGTTCAACTCTGTCAGTCTTGTTGCCATTTTACGCACACGGACCATCCAACGTCCTTCGTTGCTTCTTCTGTGTGGTCTCTCAATGACCGACGTAACATGGGCAATAATTTCTCTCATCGAAAACACTTTGAGTTTTTCTCTAAAATATTCGTGCCCTAAAGAAAGGAAAGGAGCAGGAGAATCATTCGCATTCACTTTGTGTTTCTTTTCAATTCTTGGTTACCTTGCGGTTATAAGCTTCGATCGCCTTTTAGCCGTATGGAAACCGTGGTGGTATCGAAATAACGTGACAAGATCGCATGCCATCAGGCAAATGTCATTTGTGTGGATGCTGAGTGCAATACTAAGTGGAATTAGAGCTGCCAAATGGTATTTTCCACCGGTACAATCAATTTTCCGGTTCCTTAGTTTTGTGTGTTTTTTTCTATGCATCTTGACTATAGTTTGTTGCTATTGTGGAGTATTGATTGCAAGTGTCCGTCACAGAGCGGCTATGAATCAATACGGAAAACATATGCGCACCGTCCTAAAGCGAGAGAAGAAAATTGCAAACACAGTTTTGTTGATCCTTGTAGTGCTGTGTTTCACTTTTCTTCCCACACTGATTGCTTTTTCTGTATTTCATTGGCTGGGATTCTCAGGAGATAATGTTAATCCCTTGAGAGCGTTCTATTATTTTTCTATCACCCTAAATAGTTTGTTAAACCCACTAGTGAACTATGGCCGCAATGAAGATGTCCGAAGAGCTGTCCGAACTTTAGTCAGATGGCAATGGTACACTGGAGGAGCACGTCAGGGCCACGCTGAAGAAAACGGGCATCAGGGAATGAACTTGTCCTCTTTGAGATCAACCATCAGAGCGAATGTTGATGAACCATCGGAGCCTTCTTCTTCTCAATCTTCTTCACGATTGAAGCGGTCTCGGAATAGAGTAAGGCCATTTCTTGGTGAGCGTGAGGGCAGCGTCTTGGAAGGTCAGGGTTAAACATTGAACTGGCCGAGGAAAGAGAACCTGAGGAAACAGAATGGTTGATATTTGTTATCCTTTGTAGCGTCTACTGCTGACAAGCACTGAGCAAGTTACACTTAAATAATAAGAATCATGAAAGAAACACTTGGCAAGCAATAAGGTAGCGGAGAAGATTTCACAAGTAAACTACTTGGTGATGCACAAAAAAAGTAGCTTGAATTTCTCCCGGACTTACTGTATAAACAATTATAGCTACGAAATGGTGAGAACGAAAAACAACTGAAACATCGTTGAAAAAGGGAATGTAGAGATAAATAATTTTGGAAGTTTAAGATAAGAAACTGAAGACCATTTAGCATTCAACAAGTCTGAAACAACTTTGCTTGATAATAAGCAAGAGTGTGTAAATACCAGGAATACTACTGAGGTAATAGAGAGAACAATAATAAACAAAAAGAATGGTTTTGCATTAGGAACCCTACTGCACATACTTTTTTGGCGTCATTGACACACGCAGTAGCGCGGGCACATTGATAAAATGGCGGGTTTTCATTGACACCAAGTTTAATCCGTGAAGGAATGGCTATTTTCTCCTGAAAAAGTACGATGACCCCATTTTTTATTTCATATATTTCCTGAGAACGCTGACTTCATGTAGTAGTGAAAAAATCAGCAAAATCTATATCCAGTTTTTTGGCAATTTCATAAAATTGTACGGAAGGAGCCATTAAGAGTTACCCTGGATTCCAGAGGTTATTTTCGCGCTAGAAATAAGAAATTGCATCATCGAACGAGCAAAGGAAGCAATGTTTTTGGGTGTCATCCTTGATGAGAACCTTACGAAGAAACAACATATTGCTAACGTCGCAAGGAAAAATTCTAAAACAACTGGAGCAATTTATAAATCAAGCGTTTGTCTTCCTGTCACCTCGTTACGTACCCATTATTATAGCTTAGTTCATCCTTATTTCGTATATTGTGTTTCAATATGGGCATCAATTTATTCTACAAACTTGAATCGTATTGTTATACTTCAGAAAAAGTTATTCGTTTTATTTCCAAAAAGCCATTTGATGCTCACACTGATCTTGTATTTAAGTTTCAAATACTGAAGTTTCCCGATATTTACTTGTTTCAAATCGGAAATTTTATGTACTTTTATAGAATAGGCTTTCTTCCTAACGTATTCAACGAAACGTTCTCAATGACTAATCAATGCAAGTTCATTAATATGATACTAGAAATTCCAGTACTTCTACTGATTTCCTGCCCGAACGAATATTAGACGTTTAGCTTTAATATTTCAGGGTCCCACAAGATTTTTCAATTCCTTAAATCAAAGTATACAATGTGCTGCCACTATCTCTCTTTTTAAATCTAGTTTGAAAGCATTTCTCCTTAGCTGATTCTCCACATATAAACATTATTTCTTTATTTATTTTTGCTGCCTTTTGTATGTTTAGTGTGTCTTGTTCGGCTTGCTTTTCTATCTTAGCTTATAATGCAATCTGATTTCGCCGCTCTTGCATTTCATTTATAGTCGTTAGTTAGGGAGAGAGCTCATAGTAATAAGCCCCCTATGGCTTCTTTTGAGCTTCTTCGCCAGAAAAAAAAAGAAATCTATTTTATTTTATTTTGACATATGTATGTGCAATATATTTACCGGTAAATTTTTTTTGTTCCTTTCTTTTTTCCTCTGGCAAATAAATAAATGAAATTTCTAGAGAATCACCTTAGAGCGAGTTTCAATCGACTGTCGTAAAACCAAAACCAAAGTAATTACTTTGGCTAATCAAAAAGGACGGAGACAACCCGGTAAACCAATCAAAACTCGAAGTAATTACACTTGGCCGACACAAAGCGCTGGAAAATGTGCAAGCGCGAGCCACGATTGGTTTTGGTTTCACTTCTGATTGGTGGCGCGAGAACTTTGAACCAATCACTGAGTGAAGTAATGCAAAACCAATGCAATTCGCTAATTACCTTCGACACTCAATTGAAAACCGCTCCAAGTGTCAAGTGTATTTAGCGCTGAGGCACTAGTTGGAGACACTGTACAAAAATGAATTCAAATCATGAGTTCCGCGCGCGCGGCGCGCGCGCGGCGCGCGCGCGGCGCACCATTGTTAAGAAAATTTGCGAGAAATCTTGGTTTTATAG